>NC_068360.1:110709464-110821964 GCF_020536995.1 Dreissena polymorpha
AGGCGGATTTGCAAGAACCGACACAAGAAACAATAAGCGGCGATCAAGACATATAATCAGTTTTAAAAGATAGCAGTTACACTATACTGTCAAGCCTAGAGGCAGGTGCGATAGAACTGCCAACACAGACAAAAGTGGGAAGAATGACATACACCTGGTTATAAAAGATAAAGATGGCACAGGCAGACAAAGGGATACATGTTTTAAAATCAGCCATATTGGACGGCACTAACGCTATAAGATCAACTGTAGTTGCAGGTGTGCGGGAAGTGAAAGTAAAAACAGACCAAGTAGTAAGTGCCATTAAAGAGCAATTTGAGGCTACAGTTGATAGTGTAAAAAGGGAATTCAGAGATTCCAGGACAAATGATGATGATGATAACTATTGGCAACGCTCAGGTAAGCATGCATACACATACTTTACTATTAAGTTAAACTGCAGAAAAAACACACATGTCTGAAATAACTAGCAAAAACTTTTGCACAGTGATGTTGTAAACTTTAAACTGCAATGTCACATTGTATGTATTAAAATAAACCACGCTTATTATCCAATGTAAATTGCAGTTTTAATCATACGAGGAATGCAAAAAATTCCAAGAATTGAACGATAGCAAACATTCTCACGTTAAGAACATTGATTTGCATGAAACAGCACCCAACAATGCATAACATGATTTGCAATGTCTAGTTTTAGAGTCATAGTCCAACAAATGATCGAAGAATTACCGAAATGGAATAAATAATTATGGAGAGGCAGATATCACGCACTTAAAAATCATAAAGAGATGCTTAGAGGCCAGTAGTTTAATACCTTTGATAAATTTACGTCTGCTATGTTCTCACTTAAAAGGTTGGACAAACACTTGGTTGTTGACAGTTCAAACAAAGTCATGAATGAAAAGGCATTGCAAGTTAGGCGCGGATAATATAGAAGGCCGCTTAATAATTACTGTAACGTCGAAAATGATCATTGACTTATTATTTGTAACTATTGTGAAATAATATATATTTTACATTTGTATAAATACTGTTTCGTGCAATGACATAATAATTTATCACTTCTTTTTGAACTAGTCGTCGATTATTGGGGCGTGTCTCGTATGTCTATATAAACACTTTAATTTTGTATAATAGCAAACAGTCATAACGGACTCGTTTCGAACATCACTCGTTTTAGTAAGCCAGAACAAAGGTATAGCTTCAGGTTTACGCCATCTGCCTGATTAAATTTCTAATCTTTGGGATGAAACCCTTATTCTACAAAGATCCGTTCTAAACTTATTTATACTAACATTTTTTTAAGTGAGGTTGCAATTCAAATTTACAAAACTGCCTGTACTTATTGCTCTTGATGAAACATTTAGTTCCGACATCCAATTTTATATAAAGGTTTCATTAAATCTAGATTTTTCCATGGATAAAAAACACTTTTCATCACCTGCACCTTGGTTTGGCCATTCATATTGAAAGCATAAGGTCTGCAACAGATTACAAACAGATTTTGCCCAAGATTGTTTAGTTGGTTTATTTATTTAATTCTCACTCATGTGGCTAAAGTTTACATTCTTATGATCTTCTTACTTAATAATTTTCAACCAATACCGTATTAGATTAATGGATCTTTTAGTTATCAAGGATGTTCTTGCCAGTTCCCCCCATATCCAAATTATTCTGTGTTTGGTATAAAGAATACCATATCGCCAAGGCCCTTCCTTTGCCGGACCATTTAACTTACAATATATGTTTATTGCAAGGAGAAATAATTGTGCCGATTATGGGTTCGTTATTGTTTCCTGAAACAAAAATTAATATAAAAATCGGAGTAAATGGACGAATAACTTAAGTTTTGTTTTGGTAATGCTATTTTCTTAGAAATTAAAGAAGGGCTACGGGAAACGTGAAACAATCTTGAAGCATATTTTGATGAATGGAATTTTACTGTTAACATTGACAGCAAAATATAATGGTTTTCCAAAAAGACTTCGATCCCTACTGTAGAGTTGTTTTTGAAATCTCCCCAAAGACACCAAGTATTTGGTCCCTCCGCGATACCAACTCGTATGCGTATCAATATGTGTTACGCTTTTAGGGCAATCGAGCTGAAATGCTTATTTTATTTATTAATATTTTTTGGTACGAGATATAATATAGTATAAAGTGTTGCAGTTGAGCCTTCCAGGAAATATTTGAAATCTTACTGTGCCAATGTATGCAAATGTTTAATCAACAATATTATTGAGAAATACAGGAAGTAATGAAGATTTCTCATGCTTAGGCGTAGGACAGGGCGACTCATTATCACCGTTATTATTTCTTTGTTATTGAAATAAATTACAAGAACATAATGTGCTTAAAGGGACCTTATTATAAATTTTGGCATGTATTGAAATTGTCATAAAATGCTTTAAATTGGTAAATGTAAACATTGGAACTTAATAGCTCCAGTAAAAACAAGAAAACAATTAAAAAAATACTCAACTAAGCTCGTACCACAGACCCTTGGAGTGAAAGTATAGCACCTAAACCACACGGCTATTCGTGCTCATATAAGCAATGGGGTATGTTATACTTTATATAAGCAATCCTTGTAATGTCACAAAACATACCGAAAACAAAAGAGCTCTCGAAACTCGTCAATCGTTTCGCGTTTGGAACGCTTTATAATTTTCAGGTTGTTAAATCGTCAAAAGATGCATACAATGGTTATTTTAAAGCATTGTTAATGTTCAGTATTACTGTTTCCTTGCAAATATCATTAGTACAACGAACATTTAAGATCTGAAACAAATTGTATCAATTCTGTCAATCTACCAAAACTGAATAGAGGTTCCTTTAATAGCTTCAATGGTATTGATATTGGTCATACATGATTTCTTGTATTTTTTTCACAGGTGGTTAGCGTGTGGCTATGATATTAATTAGTGAAAACATCATTTTGAATGATAAATAATCATATTTTAACGAAAAATCAACTTTTCTGAAAAAAATCGCTATCAAATATATATATATATATATAACAAGGTATCCAACTCGACATCACCCAAAAACGGGGTGCATCGCTTTGAACAGCCATTACTTCATCAATTTTGCAACGAATTTCATGAACCCGGTCTTATTAAACTCAGAAATGAATTTCCTTTCTGGAAATGTATATATCGTGTTAAATTTATACACATGCTGGGTCAAAGTTTAAGAAATAACACATATATACATGTACATTGAATATTACATTTTCAATATACTTTACGTATACATACAATAATACGAAGACAAACCGTTTGTACGAATGTTTAAAAGTGAAGTATTGAGTATGAATGCAATTTAATGAAGGTCCTATTTTAATAACATTTTTTTAAGTTAAAAATTAATATGAACAACATTTAAAGAAAGAGCAAAAATAGTTTTCATCATTTTTATATTGATTATTCTATAGTTTTATGTATGGGGTCAACTCATCTAATAATATTTTTGATCCTATATTTTTACATTTTTTATTAATAATGAAATGTATCTACATGCAACATTGACATATTTATGTTCCTTAATATGTTACTCAGGGATCGAACAAGATGGTGTTTGGTGTGACGTCTGCAATGTAAGCCTGATCTTGGGTACCCGTTGGAAATGCAGAGAGTGTCCCAACTATGACATGTGTTCCTCGTGCTTCAACGACCCTAAAAGGATGCACGACATGTCGCATTCATTTAAAAAGATTAAAACACCTGGAAGTATATCGTGGGTTTACTTTTCACTATATCTACATTTGATTTTTTTTTTAAACAGACAATACATGAAAACGACCTTAAGGTCAAAGAGTACTTAATAAATCGTATGGACTTCCATTTCAAAGCGACAACTTACAAAAAAACTACATCGTGATGTTATGAATCATGTTGTAGATTTTAAATACGATGTCAATATGATTACATGTATCAGAAAAAAACTATTCGTTATACATTGCTTCGTTTGTTCTAGAACAAAAGGACAAAAGAATGAACATGAAGTACAGAGATTGCCGTCTCTTTTGCCATGTCATTTGACTAAGATCACACGCGATGAACACGTCACAACAGTTTATCTGGAAACGTTCAGCGAGGAATTCACTAATGTGAAGAGAAAGTTCATTCACACGCTTGATAAAGAAATCGTCAGTATACGCAGTGTTCAAAACAATTATCTTTGGGAGGTTTACTTTTTGTAAGTATTAATGCTATAATGTGTTGCCAAAATAGGTGGCAATATTGCCTTAATATTCATTATTATGTTTCTGATTGTACTTTCTTCGTTGGCAACATGTCAAAAGTACAAAGAAAAACGCCATCAATTACTATGATATGAATTTCAATGGTTTTGCAATAGGAGTTCCTTTGGTGTAGTCAATAGTAATTTTAATCAAATGCTGACACTATCCAGGTTTTTGTTTAAACTGTAGGTTGTTCTTATGACCGACTAATATGATAAGAAGTGCTACCTAATTTACCGGCAAAAGCTTAGATATTTGATGTCTATGTATTGTTATTAACATATGGAAATTATTGTGTACAAAACACTTCAAGACTTTCAAGGGAAAAGTAATGCATCCAAAAAATTAAATTCTATTTTTTGCTTGATGAAAAAAGTTTTATTTATCTGCCCAGCTTTAAGATCTTATATCTGATAACTGTATTCTGTTTTAGCCTCTGGAATTCAAAGCTGGTTTAATGGCTTCTGCGTAGTGGATATGGTGTCCGCTTAGCGACTGTGGGGTCTCGGTATTGATCTCTTAATTGGAGTGTTCTTTAGATGACCCTTAAGACGCCAAGTACTGGTCCATCCCTGGAAACAGGTTGTTGCATTAATAAAATGTCTCAATTAAACTTAATCTTGTTAAAGCTGTTGATTCTAGCATAAACTGATTTAACATTCAAACATGTGATGTGTCAAATCAATTTTGATTACACTTGGATAATTATGTGGACCGGAAGGACAGCGTACTTGTTTTGCAATTGAAGTATGTCCTACATACAGGCATCTCAAAAGGCTTTAATGTTCTTTGGCAAAGTAGTGTCGCTTAGTTGAAATTATGTTGCCACTGAAAACAAGCCATTGTGTAGCAATTCATAAATTACAGTCTAAACTGCATACACTTAGTTTGTGGCTGTATAGTAAAGATTTGAATTCAAACAAAGAATAAGTTATATCATACATATTTTTGTATTTATACATTTTAATAACACATACGACACACATAGATGTATCATTATTTTATGCTTTCCGATGGTTTCTAGAGACATATCAGTGAATTAAAAGTGATATTTCAATGTTTCAAACAGTGACAAATAACAGTGAAAATTATCGATACTTTTCATTGTTTTACCGAGACTATTTTTAGATATCTTTGGTTTCCCAATTGTGACTCCCAATAAAGGGCTATTCTGCATTGATGTTTATACAAAATATTGTATACACATACGGATGAGATTTCTTTTAAAATACATGGGGGCGCCCAACGGGTTATTATATTTTCTGGAATGACAAAAATACAAAAATAATCATTTGTAAGCATACAATAAAAATAAAATGTGTTGGATATGGTGGAATCTCGATATTAGTTCACTCTCGATCATAGAAAAAATATGTTCACTCGTGGCTCCGCCACTCGTGAAAATATCATTTTCTATCATCACTCATGAATTAAAATTGCTATTCCGCCAAATTCAACAAATATCCTCTATGTAATCATATGAGCTTATTTAAGCGTCAGTGATTGTCTTTCTAGCCGCTAGTAAAAGCATGTAAACGATGTTTGTATATTAAGTACATATATTAAGGTAGATGGTAATGTATGACGATTTAAAGAATCATTCACTTATTTGCATGTATTAAAATAATTAAGAATAAAACACAACTAAAATACTGTAATAAACTTACAAAAATATTTCCGTTCATGTAATAACAACGTGATTTTATCTTTGAACAACTGTGAAATTAATGGCCAATGTATCATAAACCATTTATTACATGTATGAAAACAAGTACCGTATAATACAGCACAGTATTCAGTTTGTTCAAAACAATATCTTATACGTAAAATTGTAGGACATTTTAAAACATAAAAGTATCTGGTTGTGAACAAGCGGTTAAAAAACATTAAAATCATGAAACAACAAGTTACAGCCAATTGATTAATTATACAAAAAAATTAAATCATCTTTATGCATAAACTAAACACTTTTGTTGCTACTGTTTAGAATTTCACTTTCTTTTATACCTTATGATAAAATACGACATTTCTGCAGTGAAATAACAAAAGTGAAAATAAACAAATTGTTATTTTCACCTGTGAAAATAACACATTTATGGAACTACTTTTTCCATGTTTAGATTATCATATTAAGATTATCTTCAAGATTTATATATATTGTTTATGGTCAGGAGTGAATAAAAATCTATATTCCATCAAATAAAAAAACTGAAGCTTGTGAACCATCATGCATTGAACACTTGAATTGCGTCCAATATCAAATAGTCGGTGTTATTTATATACGTGGTTTTCGAGATAAAACTTCATGAGCGTTATTCGGATCTACACAACGTTGAACGCAAGCCTGTTCAATATGAAAAAAGCAACAACGATGAATTGCCGTATAAACCAACCATGCTTGCATTCAAATACTGACGATTGCTACGATATTTTTTAAAGCTTAAAAACGTCTTAGTTTGTTCCCACTGGTAATTGTGTTTTTCAAGCGAATGCAATGCTAAGTCGATAAAGCAGAAAGAAAGACATGTGTTTTCGTATATATTTACACAGAATCAATAACGAAGAAATGTTCACAAAAGCAAACAATTAGGTTTATATTTTTATTATGGCATACCTATCTGTAACAGGTGAAGGTAGGTCCTTATACCATGTTATTCTGGTGCATTTCAGGAAACTCGGACAGATGGAGAAAATGAATGGAAAATTCGGCGCGAACGAGAAGATCCTCTTCCACGGTACCAAACCGGAAATAATTTATACTGCGTGCGCTCACAATCTCGACACGCGCCTGGCCGGAACAAACGTCGGTGCGATTTTAGGCGAAGGCACCTATTTTGCTTCGACAGCAAAGATATCAGATTCGTACGCTACACCTGCCCCTACAACGGGTCACAGTTATATGTTGCAGTGTCGTGTACTGGTGGGAGAATGGACTAAAGGGAAACCGGGTTTACGGAGGCCGCCTGAAGTGGCCCAAACATCGGATGGTCAGGTCAGACTATATGACAGCTGTGTGGACCGTGTCCGTAACCCAAGCATATTCTGCATCTTTGACCAAAACCAATACTATCCGGAGTATATCATTGAATACAAATGAATAACTAAGCATATAAACTTATGGAAGTTTGAATGTTCTTATCAGATTTAAATTATAACTGTTCGTGTATCCTGTATAACTTGGTTATATCATATCTAATTCAATCCATATGTATATGTACCATAGCACGCCAACATTAAAGTGATACTTTCCGATTCATTTTCTTGAATGATAATACCGGGAATACACTTTAAAATTTAGAGCATGGTTCAAGTGTATCATTACAAATTGAATTGATGTGTAGATAGACAATAAGGCTCGTTCATTTAAATAACATGACTAATCCACATATTAACTTACGACATTGCTGTACATGTAAACAATTATTTTGAATAGTTTATAAACATTTTACTTACCATTAATTTAGTAAGTGTATAATTGTGTTTCTTATAAGCTGCTAGATATTCAGAATGTATTGTCAGTTGCAACCTTCGTAAGTTATTAAATGTCAACATGCAATTTGTAGATTTCCTTTGTCAGTCCTATTTTATATGAAATAGCGTAGAAGTACACGTATAATGGGATTGTTACAAATTCTTCCGTAATCACATTGTACTGAGACATTTATAGAAATTACACCGAAATGAATACCTGTCATCTATATATTGTTTTGTTTTTAATATGTGTTACAATTTAAATAACAAATTCGGAAATGTGGTCTGTTTCAATCCGAACAGGAAACAGGGAGGTTTTTTTTATATTAAACTAAAATAATTACGTCACAGATATCAATCAATTATGTGCGTTTTCAAGGAAGCATTGGCTGCTATTTGATTATCAAATCACAATGAAACATGCATTTTTATACTATAATGACAGTTTAATATCCTAAATATCGATTTTTATAAGTAACAGTTAACCTAAATTGGAAAACGCACATGTCAGCATAGATCAGCAAACATTCATGTGTGTTAAATATACCAGCGACAAAAGTATATAAATTAAGTTCCAGTTACGCAAATATTCAATCAATATGGGGCTTTCTCCACCAATGAGTAATGTTGTTGATGACGTCATGATACACACAAGTGTCACACTTGAGATACACAAGTGTCACACTTGAGATGTTCTTCTTAGTCTTTGTATTTCATTGCAGCATACATAAGACGTTCAAAGTTAAATGCGGTGGTTTGCATTCAAACATTAAGTTATCAAAAGTTATTTAAAGTTAAACGAATTATGTTATATTGCTGTTTGACTTGTACTTCTATAGTGGATGTTTATTTGCATTTACAATCTAAAGTTTGTGAAAGCTGCGTGTTTAAACCCCAGGAGCCATATTTACAAATATTCGTGAGTCTAAAAGTTTACACTCAGCTCAGGTTTCCGACTCAGATTCAGACTCAGAGGCACACAACTTAATTCAAGAAAAATATAGAATGGTTATTTTCAGATTAAGACTTAGCAAGTTAAGTATCAACTGCTAAGTCCAACGTTTTAACACTAACGTTATACAATCACGTCGTAACGTTCTAAGCGCGTTTACAAAATGGCCGCCGTTCTTCTTTCTTGTATATCGAACGTTACCTAGCCTAATACATGCATGTTCATTGTTTTGGCGTCCTTGTGTCCGTGTTAACTGTATGAAATTCAAGTGAATGTATCTGGTGTATGCTTGAGCTATGTGCGCCTCACAACCCGATTATTTACATAAATCGTTAAAAAAATCAGACACCAGTTTTACTCATTCATGCGTTCTGTTCGTTTGAGGTAAAAAAAGCTTGGCTATTGGTTAGTAAAGAACCTCGTTTTATATTTGTTTTCATAGTCGTTACGCAATGGTTAAACAAAACAGACACACATGTAGCATTGACGTCTTCTTGAAAACATACATATTTCAATTATGTCAATAGATTCTAAATTTTGACTCTCTGAGTTCCATAAGTCGCAATGTATAGTTTTTACGATTTCTTTAGTTAAACTTATTTCTCCATTATTTAATAATGTTAATATATGTTACGTATTTCGTTGGTTTATCTCGATATCATACCCTTGTTTACTGCAAATCTGCCCATCTGATAAAAAGTTGATATCTATCGTCACATAAGTTGTTGATTGAAACTGAAAGACATTATAACAGTAGCAGAAAACAAAGAGGGTGCACTTTGTGTTATCTTAACGATTAAAAAAGTCGATCATATTTTTGTCCTTATATCCCCGTTTCATTCAGAAGACGGACACAAAGACATACCAACACACTTCGCGATAAAACCAGGTATGCACAATATTATAAATAATCAAGGGACGATTAGGAAATTAGCATTTGTATTGTAGACCATGTACAATTGATCATAAAATAAATTTACCTCGTATTGTTGCATGTAACAACTGATTTTCGCAAACATGTTTGTTTGTAGACTCAGTTGATTGTTTATATGAACACATAACACTCTCATGCATATCTTAAAAGCCCAATATTTTTCGAACAAATTTGCGAAATATTTGTTGATTTTGGGTATGTATGGTACTTTGATTACTAATTATTTAACGTATGTTTGATTGTCTTATGATCTAAATTTGTTATCACGATAAGCTGTTATATGCTTAAATGAATAAAATATTAGTTCTGTTTTGATGATTGCAGTATCGATCTTGTGGAGCTGTTGTGGTAAGCAAGTTTCGCTCTTGATCTCACGCTGAAGAGTTTCTGTTACGCCAACCTCCGCTTGATGATAATCGAGCCACGTGATACACTTATTTTCCCGTTGTTATTTATTACTTTTTTTATTTTGGTAATTAATTGTTTACTATGAATATTATTTTATTGATAATTTTCAAAATATAAAAGAAAATGATACTTCTTTTCATAATATATAGTAAAACAAAATAAAAAAAAACATTTTAGTATAAAAAAAAAACAACATCATACCAAATCTGGTAGGTTGTTCTTGTTATGGCAGAGGTTGTATGTGGGAACAAGGAACGACAACTCTGCTGTCACGCTCGGTAGGATACACGTTTAACAGTATTGCCCCTTTGTTTCTATTGGGAAGCGGACAACGACAACGATCGAGGCATGAAATTGTAATGCGCATGGGGTGGTTAGATTATTAGGGTAAGGGTTAGGGTTAGTGTTAGGGGTCGGGTTTGGGTTAGCCTTAACCCTAACCTTAACCCTAACCCGACCCCAAACCCTTACCCTAACCTAACCATAACCCAGGGTTATCTCCCCACTACCATGCCTCGCTCGTTGTCGTTGTCCGATTCGTTGTCCGCTTCCCGTCCATTATGGTTTTGAAGTCCTACGCGATAAAAGCGATCTTTCTCGTCAACGAATAGATTCGAACATAGGATTTATGCAATTGAACAAATATATTGGCCGTATCATCCTCACCAGTATTAGGGATCTCAGTGACCCGCAGACTGTTTCGACCGCTATATTGTTCCATACGATCAGCTTGCATGTGTTCAATTATCTGGTCATTCAGGATCTGGTTTTCATGTTCAATTGATTTAATTGAACTGTTGAGTAACCTATTTATGAAGCGAATGACTTGCTTGAGGTATTATTTTTTTTACCACTAAGCTTACAATACTAAATGTGTAGGTGTAAATATATAGAAATATAGAACAAATCAACTTTTTTTTGCGATTTTTTAATCATATGTTATTATAATGTTGATCGACATTGTCTAGCTTTGCTTTCAATAATGCGAGTGAACTTTTTTTTTGTACCTGTAGTTTACACACATTTTCAAGTGTAATGTATTTAGCCGTTTGAGGCTTACTGCGCAGTTCTGATTACGGAATGGATATTCAACTCTTGATTCCATTTTGATACTGATTTCAATCTAAGAAAAGTAATTAAATAAAAATAAACGTTTTTATGTTATATACATCGATTTGATAAACTGTTTTGATAGTATATAACACAATAAATTATAGTTGAAACTGTTTAATGAGGCATATTGCTTAGAATAGAGAAGGGTATGCATTTAAATGTTAAGTTACGTGTTTAATCTTACTAATATTATTTCAGTAATTAAGTTGCAATGTGGCGAGGGGAGGATGTTATAAAAATAATAACGTTTTACAAGTTAAAGTGAGATTATATGATTTTGTCAAATATTTATGAATTTATATAAAATGTGTAAAATACTTATTATACATATATTTCCATATAAATTATAATAACAGTTAAGAAGAACATGTGTCGAAAAATGAGAAATCAGGCAGATATTTAATTCTGAAATAGAAAATACCTGTACAGTCGAATTCGCCAGCATGTATATTATACATGAACGATGTGAATCTAAATTTAGTATTACGGATCAGTTTAATTTCCTGGATTGATATTTATTAATAAGACACACGGAACTCACTTCGATCCTAATAAAAAGACGATTGCTTCGGTTATTGTAGGATATGTCAAAAAAAAATACTACAAATTGAACGTTATTGTTTAATGTTTAATGACTTTGATTAAAATCACTAACATCATTAACATGCATATGCTGCTGTTTTACTTATATAAGAGACACATATATAAGCCGTGTATTTAATTTCCACACGCGCTATTTAGTTTATGTGACAAAAATGTATGTTAATATATCAAACACGATATTGTTTATAAGTAAAACTATTCTTCATAATACTGTTTAATAAATTTAATTACAACGTTTCTATTTTTATTTTTTTTAGTTTTTGTATTCTTAAATTTCTAGGTTATGTTATGTAATGATATGTTGGCGAACCTATTTACATGAAAGAAAATAATGTGTATATAATCGTATGAAGGCGATGTACGTGTGTATAAGTCTGAATAAACTTTGGATGTATGTGTGTATGTTATGGTTACTAAAATAAATGTCAATGACACATTGCCATGAAATGCATTTAATTGTATTCAATATGTACTTATCCGCTTTATATTCTTTTTCCGCATTTAAATTTTATATTGAAAAGCACTCACACATAAAAAGCATTTTTTTCGGATAAGGAGATGCATAATAAATAAACAAGTTTACATGTAAGGCATGGAAAATGAGCTGCATGTCAAACGATGGAACATAGTTCGCAAAACTGCAATAACAATTGAATCCTTAGGGGTGGAGGATCGTAATATTTGAGCCATTATAGATCGATTTAAAGAATAAAAACTTATTTAATTCATAATATTCCTCTAAAAAAACAGAAAAACATGCACCGGCTATTGTTAAGCAGATTTTCAATTATAACATAATAACGTTAAATAGAATGGTCTGCGAAAAGCCGGTCAAAAATGCATTATCTGCGCGTTGTGACTGGCATATACAATCACATTACGGTTATCAACGTCTCACCGATGGCAGATTATTGAGTCAAATGCTCTTCCACAAAGCAGAATAGTAATTTAAACGTGTTTGCAAACCAAATGCATGTAATGGTACTACGATTTATTCCACGTATAAACCAACCCTGTCTTTCTTGTGCGCAAACACTTCATTTGAATCGTTAAAATATCAGTTTACCAACATATACGTTCAATATCAAACGATTTATCGCAGCAATAATACTACATTATTTATGAAATCGTTATGAAATAATAAATACGCTACTTCGTGGAATGCGTGTCCTGTACTCTACTCTACTCTGATATCTCTATACACCAGTGTACAAAGTTTTCTTTGATGTTTAATCTTCAAAACTCTACATAGTCCACCCTGTCAAAATGTATTTAATGCTTTTGTCATGGCACATGTAAAGTTCACTATAAAACATTATAATATGCATACCTCTATGGAAAAACATGTAACTAGAATACTATCCGACACACATCGTTGCGTTTGGCAGCACACTAACTTTATTAAGACATTTTTTCAAACATGTTTTACAATTGTTTGTGTTAAAGAAATCGAAATGAACAGATTGTATTCTGCAACAATCCATAAACATTAAATGAGTGGATTGAAACTCGAGGAACATTATCAGAAGATTAGCTGGCCTTTTATGAACGATGCCTACAACACAACGCCTTAGATACAACACTGGTTAACACTCTGGTCGCAGCCTTGTAACGCTTATACATACGCTTATATATATATATATATATATATATATATATATATATATATATATATATATATATATATATATATATATATATGTATATATTTGATTTGCTTACGTGAGAACGTAGTGATTTGACTGCAAGTTAATGTTTCAATGTTATTTTATACGTGTAACATTACTAATCGCTATATAATTGTTATGCGTTTTTAATGTTACGACATACAAAATATCATCAATTGTCTGGATTGAAAAATCGCTCGCCACTTAAACTCCGCCAAATGAATACTACCCTGATAATAAGGCGATATTGGTGAAGTTCCGTTTGTCGATTCAGTATACGTTTTTATTTTCAAACACTTTATCTGCGAGGTTTATTAACATGGGGATTGTTGTGCAATCAGGCGGTAGTTAGAGTTGTGTCATTTAATGTTTGCGTAATGACAAAAAGCAAGGGACATCGACACTTTTTCTTCACGTGCCAGATAAATATCTTTCTTATAGTTGACTTAAGCCAACTCCGATAGGTATATCACTTGTGTTTTTGTCCATTCTCTTCATACCGAAACCATGTAAGATTTGTTAAAACGGCTGATGCATGCTATCATTTCATTATTGAAATACGTATCTGGTCAATTTAGAAGTCATGTTGGATTTAATAAACGTCTGTACATACTGTACCTAACTTATCTGATTTGATGTATAAATGTATGCATGCTATTGAAGAATTAACGCTATACAGCGTTAATGAGTGGTTGTAGAGAAATAATAAATCTGACAATAATTATTATCATTAACGTATATACGCGTTTAGATATATTGACAATATTTGCAAACTAAGCAGAAAACGTTTACACGGAGACACATTTCATAATTTAAACATCGAAAGCACTTGAACAAAAACCGTTTAATCATCGTTATATGATATTGTTTGTTTAATATTGATATGCGTATGCATTATTCCGCTAGAAAAAATATAAGTATTCAATATATTCAAGTTGAGTTTTACATCACTGTTAATTAGAAAAATCACACATTAAATATCTTAAACCGTTGAACTTTGATCCAAATTTTGAAATCTTAACAGTATACACAATTATAAAACATCCTCAAGAGTAATGGAAGTTATAGTTTTCTTTAAATTTCAAATTAATCATATTTGCCTTTATTCCCACATTCTTAGTCTGGAATGGCCATACACACGTATTAATAATACGTATTGAACTTGGGTATATTTTATTTTGAAAGGGTGTTGCAATTTCCATATGGATCTTTGATTCTGTTTACTTTTTCTGTAAAATAACACATGATGCAAAAAAGTTGCTTGTCGTTAAGTTTCTATCGAAAACCCACAATAATTGATATCGCATGATTTGGTATTGTGGGAGCAGTGGTCTAATGGTAAGACGCTGGCTTAGGATTCGAGAGGTCCCGGGTTCGAATCCCGCACTGACCACTGGAATTTCCTTGAGCAAGAAATTTATCCCACAACTGTTCCTCTCCACCCAGGTGTATAAATGGGTACCTGTGAGGGAAATAAGCCAATGTGCCGTGGCTGCATACTGCGTCAAGATGTTAACGGACGACTTATCAGGGAAAAACTGTAAAGCGCCTTTGAACGCACATCTCGAGTATGAAAAGGGCGCTATATATATGTGGTATAAAAAATGCAATTATAATTAAAATCGTCTCTATTGACTTATATGGTATTTCAATAGAAAGTTACGCTTACAGGAGTCTAGTATAGATTGAAGTTGAAATAGTTTTTGCGATAGTATATACCTTAAATAACAGGTATTTCATTGTTCTATCAGTGCCTGTACACAAATTGATTTGTGTACATGACCATTATTTGAACTCAAATCTGCAAAGGTGTAATAACTTGTTTTACGTATACTTGTGTATGCGAAAGAAAAACAACACAGCTATAAACTACTTTGCATATATCAAAGTATGGGGATCATCATTTAAAGTTAATGCGATTGATTTTCTGAAAATACATACATACTACACGTAGAATACTTTTCAAATTGAAAAATTGTTACATGTAAACTCATTATCAATATTTACATTCTCGTTACATTCAGTTTATACGATATATGTCAATACACACAATACATAGGCTGAATTTCAAAGTAGAACCTTAGGTCACCTCCTTAAAACGGTAAGAAAACATATTGTTTTGCACAGAAAGGTGATGACATTCCTTTTTATCCTGTTCAAATCCGTATCAGATTTTTCAGTTGATGAATACATTTTGAAGCGAAAATCCCTCAACTCAATTATCCAGAAAAATAACATCTAATTCCGTATAGCACAATCCCTTGCCGTTAGCGATTAGGGGCGCCTTTCCATATGTGCACAGTATATTGTAATAAGTGACCATTGAACACCAATAAAACAGGATTCATCGACATAATTTATTCTATCGCGTAACGTCAGATAGTTTATTGTACATTATATTATGCTTAGCCGAAAACACAGTTATCACGGGCCTGGCAATCATACATCTGAATAATTGCTTTCGGACCATTTAATCGGTCAGGTTTTATAAAGTGTGGAGGTAGTTGCTCAACCCAAATGATTACTACAGCTTGTGCCGGTATTTTACGAAATCCGAAAATGGTAAAAACACCTCATATGTTATCTTTTTCAAATAGTTGTCGATGTTTACAATACTGAGTGTTAGATAATTATGAATCACGACAGTAAATGTTGTACTCATTTTAAAACTTAAACCAAAATTAATCGCAAACATTATACATATAAAAGCGCTAATGAATCTAAACACAATGATGAAAAAACATAAGTTGAAATGAGAGAATTTTTTAAAGAAATAAAGAACACATTATTTGCCGAATATTCATAACGGTGTTACCACTGATGCGCGTTGCATAATGGTGCATTTGAATAAAGTGTGTTTAATCGCACGCTAAATATAAACATATATAGTAATTTATTATTTGAAGATCTTGTACTAGCGCAATTATGTTAAACATATTATTTAAAGCATAGCTGCGAACGTATATTTCTAATGGGCGTACATTTGAATTTGAAATCCAAGGTTTTCATTTTAAATGTTGTAAAGTGTCTTACTCTTTGTTTGTTTAGCTTCTACGGATGATAGTTGTTAAATTGATTTAGAGTGTGCGATCTAGTTGTCCTTTTTAATTAAAAAGCAAAATACCTTGGTAATAATTTGTATCCACACAATAAACTGTCGATAAAAATACCATAATTTGTTAATTAACCTTTCAATTTATCGGTGTGCATATTCGACAATCTTGACATTTCATAGTTGGGTTTTTATTCTTGCCGATGACTGCTGACAGATGTAAACATAATGCTTGAGGTACCAATGATACATACATTTTATTAGCATTTACTGTTCGTTTTGTAACACGTTCTCCATCGATGTTACCAATTTTTGGTGATAAAACGTAATGCTCGTTTGTTTTCTTTCCTTTGTCATAAAATGAGCCTATAATGGGATGCTCAATCAGTATAAGAGTATATCATTACAACCAAAACTTTATCTGAACACGATTCGCTCGCTATGAAGTAAATTTCGCCAATGTATCACCTATAATTATGAAACGCACTGACTGTAACATTATGGAAAACAAAAAGAGGCTTCTAGTAGGGTAACTGCCATAATATGTTCAATCATGCTTGTGTTAAGTTTACACGATACGTTTGTAAAATCTTCTTCAGTGCACATTGCAAGATGTGTTATATAATAACCATTAATAGTGACAAAAAAGTGTACTACATTCATTTTCAGTATCAACTATGCAGTGTTAAGAATTCACATTTATTCATTTTAGCCTTTAGCATGTCACTGTTTCATAGGATATAGTACGGAAGAAATATAATGGAAGAAAGTGTCGCAACGTTCTTCAAATACTGAATTGTATAAAACGTGTCTACCATCAGTTGTCTAACGAATATAAATGCATAACGACATTTTATCAATTAGTTATGTGTTTGTCAAACTTATCAATAGGCAATCAGCTTGAGTCAATTAATTATGATTGAGCTCCCGTTATTTAATTAACAGTGCTCGGAAAAAAAGCAAAAAGCCGTGACATTATCTGATATTTGGAGCTTCTTTATTGAAAATGTCAAGAAATAGTCCAGGTTGGTCTTCAAAATGTCTATGTTGTTCCAAGTGCACTCTAATAGTGCCCCAAAATCACAAAAAACACATAATGCTCTCCTTGATTTGTCAAATCTGTATTTCAGCAATACGCTCTCTCTAAGAATTACACAGCTCATACTTATCATGGAAGTCAAAAGCTTTATGTCTTGCTCTACAAATGTTATTGTATAAATAGCAATACACCACGTCGAACTAGTTTTTAAATGGTCCTGAACTGATCTGACACAAATAGGACTCAGTCGAACATGTAACTATTGGTTGAAGTGTTTGGCCGATAAAGAAGATCGTTTCCGGGACTTTACAAAATACCCGATTCTAAATGCAGCGTCCCGGAAGTGTTCAGTTAGCTCCAAAAGCCCTTATACTGGCCATCCTGTGTCCCGATATTGTTGTCTTGACGCAACAAGGGGATAATGCTCTAAATGGTGTTGAGGAGGTGTAGGGGCGATGTCATCGAACATTATTGATAATGAAAATAAGAACATAGTACATAGCTTAAGCATTGTGTATATGTGTGCGAGTTAAATATAGAAAACTTAGTCCGGTTCACTTGAATGTTTTCCTATTTATTTGTTATGAATACATCACCATCTAATTATTACATTCCGTTGTACCTGACACTACATAAGTACTTTAGTCACATTTCTGTGCATGCACACATATATTTAGCTTACTGTAATGAATTTGGAAATAATACACGTATTAAATTATATGGTACTAAGCTTGCTAAGTAAGTGAGACGTTTAAGTTAGTCTACTACTAGCATGTTAATGACTTAGAAGTGACATGGTATTCTTGGTCAAATTAAACTTACTATCAATATATAACTTATGTTTGAGCTTGTCAAGACACATTGGCGCATATTTATAATTATAAGTATTTTAAGACTATTACAGTATATTGTTGAACATCGGTTTTTCGTAAATAAGTTTCTTTATAGAATTTATGCATGCGACTCAGTTCCCTTTGTTTTAATTATTGAAATGAAAGTCTATCAGATGAGTTGCATTATACGAACATGAGACAAATCTTTTTTTCGCACATATATCACTTGTTTCATTTTAACCCACTTCGCAGCAATGCTAGTGTTTATTGGTTTGCCTGTTAACGAATACATTTAACTCGGAAAGACGCCCATTCAAGTATTGAGCATCAGTGCCTAACAACCACGCTTCTTTTGAAAAAATCAAAATTCAATGCTCTACAGCCAGTGACAATAAGCGGTCTCCCCACAAGTGTACCATAAACAAGAATTAGTGACCATAGGACACAAGTTAACGGATTTGTTGTAAGAGAATTCGCTATCTCCAAACGCAGGATAGCTCACAGCAGAGTATATGATATTTACAATAAAGTATCTTATTGCGTGGGTTTTCTTTATTGGTAATGACGGCCACAATTTGTATAGTATGCCTTAAGAGACCACAGTAATAATTTATCAATTACGTCAGTTTGATTGTAGTTTTTGTATTGATTTGCTCCGTTTTAATTTCACCAGTTTAGATTGTAAGATGCGTAATGCACAAATACCGAAAAGAAATGTCATAGCTATATATTATAAACATGCAAGAAATAATTATGATAGCTTACGTAAATTGTTAAAATTGACCTATAAAGTAAAATGAATGTAAACGTTTTCCGCATTAAACTTCACACGTGTTCTCAATTCAGCCATAACACAAACTTCATAAAATATAAACATGGGACTGATTTTCCCTTTTTGGGGTTATCACCCCTGACCATGCCTCGCCCGTTGTAGTTTTCCGCCTCCCGTTATTCTATACCATGTATGTATTAAGACATCGGCCAATTTTCTCCACACTTCTGTATTCAAATAAGTGAATGAAGTTTACAGACGCCATCCAATTGTGAAGAATCGGAAGTATCAACCAACGTCACAGGGTAGGCAGTGTTTATGAGGCACCTAAGGTTCCTCATGTAAACCCGCATGCGATACCGAACAATCGCATATTGCTATCAATATACTCATTATATGGTTTCTGTATGGCTTACATTATTATCGATGATGTCGTTGTATAGGACATATCAAAAAACCACACCTTTTAATAATGCATGCATCTTTAAGACTATTTACAAAAATTTAAACTAGGCTTTAGGTTTTAAAACACCATTGATTGCTTGCAATTTAACTATTTGAATACGATATATGTTACGCTTAAATAGTGAGAGAAATTAAAGTTATTTTATTTTTACCTTTGCACTAGAATTCCAATATATATATATATTACTCTTACAGAATTTCAATTTCAATCTGCATATACCGTTCGAAACGTTATTGTCATTTTGTTGTTTGTTTTGATGTTCATTTGTTTGAAGCGAGAAGAGGTGAAGTGAGGAAAAAGTCGAAATCGATTGGTCCTTTGCAAAAAACAATGTCGTGAAGGCAATTAAATCGTTTAAGTAGGATATTATTGCATTTGTTTGTCCAGTAAGCTCTACCAGAATGAGTTTTGAATTGAGCTTTCATTCGATTATATTACTTTGTACAATATCGTAACAGTGAAACGCTTGACACATAATATTAAGATATGGAGGCTATGAATATTACATGGTATATCGCTATCAACGTCGCTGTGCGTGTAGGAATACAAGTAGTTATGATGAATTATTAATACTGCGTAATTATAATTAAGGATAAACCACATAATATATCCGTTGTAAATGGTTTTAGTACAATATATTTATAAAAATGACACCTCTGTCTTTCCGTGCTTTTCGTTTAATTCATATGTTATACATTCATTGTCAATACTCAGGTTAAGGCCATTATGTAAGTATATATCTATGATAGATTTATTTGGCACGGCTAAGAACACAAGCACGAGCCATCGTTTGTGTACCTTCTAGAGTCATGTTTCGATGCTCAACCCCTACCTGTATTCACTGGTTTTGAACTAAACACCACAAACCAGATTTATTCAAACCAATATATATATATATATATATATATATATATATATATATATAAATATATATATAAATATATATATATATATATATATATATATATATATTTCATCGCAAAATTAAATACTCTTATATCGACAAGGCTGTGCACGACACAACTGTGTATGTATATTATAATATCGAACTTCAAAGATTTTGCGTATAAGTAATGCTTGCGATCTGCTCAGTCGATCATTTGTTTACTGAATTGAACGATGCAGGATTCAGTTAACGAGATAATATGGAGGCATATGACGTATTTTGATTTTGATTAAAAGTGATATCACAACATGCGCCCTAAAACAAACTTTGCGCACAAATCACATAGTCATATAAATGTATATAGTACAAATTTCCAAATGATGCAAACCATTGGTGGCGCAAGCATACCTTACTGTAATATTCTTGAAAAAGCAATTACCAGTACAAACTGTCTTGTAAGATTAAGGCTGTTGATATCTTAAACTGCTTGACATCACATCTTTATACCTTTTTGCAGGCGGCCACTTACAAGAACATGCTTTATAACTGAAATAAAACATTCGTTTTAAGAATATGCACGCGTTTAGAATGCATTTGTTCTTGTTATTTTTACACGCCATGCTTTGGTCACAAAGCCATTATGATATGTTTGGCTGATGTATTTATAATGTCTAACGCTCTTGCTCTATTTTATGATATAATTACACTTATTAATATAGTACATGACCATTTTGTCTATAAATTAAACGCAATTATGATTAAAAGACATAAATAATCGTTATACATCTGCACATGTATTATCTAACAAAAGTTTACATGGCTTTCAATGAGGTGTTTTTATAATGGTGTATTAAAATTTAAATTAGTCAAACGTTATAAAATTCATTATTTGTAATTGAATTATCTTTACTTATTTATATATATATATATTGATATATTACTTCTCATTAAACTTGAAAAGTAAAGTGTTTATGTTTACTTATTGATATGTTATTCTTTGGACTTACGTAGCACACACAAGACAAAACATTATTCATATTTCGGTATAACACAATCATACACTTAATTCTTTTAATGATTTAGGGAAATATTTTTCATTACATTTGATCTTTCACTAGGTAATGAAGTGAGACTTACAAGTGAGTCGTATATGCGTACGTTCAAGATTTGAAACTGACATGGTATTCGTTATCAAATAAAAAGTCGTACAATATAAATCAATTTGCACAGACATATCACTTGTTTGCTTTTCTTCCACTAAAAAACATTGTTCGTGTATGTATATTTTACAGTTTACAAATAAATGTAAATGAAAAATACGGCGAAAATTTATTCAGCCTACAATGCCTACCAACCGAGCATCTGCTAACAACTTCCCAACACATTCCATTCACTTCAGGGACAATGTGCTTCCGTTTCAAACGTGTACAATATATAGGACTTAGTGACCATTTATGACTAATATATGTGGATTCATTGCAATAGAAAACGCAGAAGAATTAGCGACACATTATAAGATCTTGACAAATGAGTATTTTATTGCGTTAGTTAACTTAAGTAATAACGGCTACACTATATTCAATATTATACAGAGTTGTTTCAGAAAGAGACTACATGACTATTCTCCTCTTGAATACAAACAATATCCAAATAAAGATCAGATTGAATGGAATGTGTTCAAAAGTCGGATGTTGTCAATTAATAAGTTTTCATTCGTGAATAGAATTCGTATATACCGTAAAAAGTAGTTTTTTTCATTATGTCAGGAATAATTATGATTACGTATGCCCATTATCATTATAAATCATAAAGTCGCCTATAACAGATGAACCAATCAACGTCTTGAAATTTTATGAAACTTTTATTGGAGAATGTGTTGCAAATGTTGAATTCATCTATATTGCAGCATTCACTACAACATTGAGTTCTGGTTTGATCTCGTTTTGTAAATTTCATTACATGTATATGAAACAAAATGCACTCGTACATCAATATGTCTAGTTTTCTCATTGAGGCTGTAAACACGACATTGGTCTCGTCAAAAACTAGTCGTCAACGTCGCTTTGGGAATACAACTTATACAAGACTGCGTTTTAACTGTTACGTTATTATTTTAAAAGACAAACCCCATGACGTTTAAAGGGCAAATATATCAAATATATATATATATATATATATATATATATATATATATATATATATATATATATATATATATATATATATATATATATATATATTTAATGCTTTCCGGTGGTTTATAGAGAAATATCAGTGAATTAAAACTGATAATTTCACTGTTTCAAACAGTGAAAATTATCAGTGAGAATTATCGATAATTTTTATTGCTTACTGTGAAATGACGTCATTTTTTTGACGAAATGACGTCATTAGCCCAGCAAAATTCTTTAGTTAAACTCTTAAACAATGTATATAAAGTGTGAAAAATGCATTAAATAAAAAGAAAATTTGTTGGATTCGGTGGATTATCGATTTTAATTCACTTGTGATCATAGAAAATATATATTTTCACTCGTGGCTGCGCCACTCGTGAAAATATTATTTCTATGATCACTCGTGAATTTAAATCGATAATCCACCGGATCCAACAAATATCCTCTCTCTCTCTATATATATATATATATATATGTGATGTAAATCATTTGTGGAATATTATATGTAGTGGGTAATAACACCAATCTTGAAGCTATTCAACAGAAGCGATGTAAAATTGCCAGTAGAAAATGTATGATCAGCTGAAGATCAATAATAATATTAAAGGCTTAAAATAACATAACATATTAAAATATTTTCCCAACGGCCACACACACAAACATAAAATAAGGATTGTTTACAGATATACAACGATGCGAATGTATTCGTCTTAAATGAACCCGTAATTATTTTTTACCGTATAGAAAATGCAATTATACTGCCGATGAGTCACAGATCCAAACCTATTCCTCTTTCTCTTGCCGTTAGCAGAACAATAAGTCTTTGCAGACCTTACTCGGTAATGGCATAAAAGATAGTTTTAAAAGCACTAAAGAACAATATTTTGAAATAGTCCTCGTTATAACGTGAACAGTCAAAATCATAACGATTACGCCACTATTATCAACATGTTAGATAAAACAGTATTATAGAAAACACCAAAATAGCAAAGTAGACATGTTATAACGTATTACATGAATATGTATACACACTCAATATCACTTTTCAGTGTTGGGTTGTTTTTCGGTTAGGTCGAGTTACGCGAAACAAAGACATGTGTCTACCTAATTGCAAACTATATAGGAAACAATTATATGAATTAAAGAAATGATAGAGAGTATAATACTTCGTGGCGATATGCATATATAATATTCGAGTCATGAAATCGATGGGATTTATGGTGCAGTTTCAGGAGGTAAATATAAAAGATTAAGTTATACTATGTATATCTAATACATAAGAATTGGAGTTGTCTGTGCCTGTTTGTTCTGTCTATATTAGGCTATATATTGCTATACAATGCTTCAAAATTTAAATAAATTTGACACTGTCGTATTTAATAGGTCCATGCATTACCGTTAGTCGTATAAAACACTGAACAATAAATACATTACTTTAATAGAGTCAATCGCATTTTAATGAATGGTTACAAACGTGCATGTACATTTACATGCATTTGGTATTTGTATAATGTTGAAGTAAAGTTTTGAAGGGCACTTGTCATTGTGTTTTTTAAGTGTAGATAAGCACGAAGGACCATTTACAGATTTGTCAATTATTCAAAGAGTGAAATGGTTCCTTCAAATTCAATTATATAAGTCTGAACATATTTTGCCGTTAAATTTCTTTTACCGATACAGACAGTTTTACATTTGACCACCAAAATCGTATATTAAATCTGCAACGTTGAATCAAAAGTGGAATTACCGCTGAAGGAAATCACAAAATGGCCTGTTGATTATTACATAACACACTCTAAATACATATATCATTAACATGTATATTTACAAAGGTATAAACGCAAATATTTGCATCGACAATTTCAAGGTGTTGGCACCATATTTACTACTCTATTGTATTTAATGATGTGTTTAAGTATTGTCCAGCATTGTTTAATGCATGCATCTGATCCCCTGCCGTGTAAAAAAAACTAGTGTATGTTAACCTCATTTATCTCGTTACTGGTATTGTTTTGTGTATTCTTTTTATATACGTAGATGTGTGAATATTTGCATTTGATAATTTAAAAAATTAAAAGTATCATTAGTGTTTGATTTAACTGTGTATAATATCTAGATCAGTATCAGTACATTGATGAATATTCCAATGTCATTGTTTGAAACGTATTTTTAAGATATATGTTTAGTGAATTTTTATGTGACTTTCAATACATAATGATAATAACGCACGAGCCTTATAAAAAGTATTGTTGCAAAAATAAAACATCAAAGCGCGCTTTGCACGAACAACTATTGAACACCATGAGACTTTCTCAATTGTGTGACACGTGCTCTATTGGTGAGAGAAAATCCGTAACTGTCAAACAGTGGATGGTGAATAGATTCTTAATCATTCATTTTATATCTCGCAACGCTTTGTTTTCAATAAAGATATCTATGATATATTGCGGATTACTCCACAACACATTATAGGCGAAATATTTTTATTGTTAAATAGATAAATGTGTATTTTTATTATCACAAATCGTTATGCAAAGATAAATGTTCTTATATAAATCTTGTTTTAATTATGTAGCACAGTAACACCATTATCCTACTTCATGTTGCATATGTTAAATAATTGGATAAAACTCGTTCACGTTGTCCATGCGTGTCTGTAACGTGCGCCATACGTTGTTGTAAACAACCCTTGTTTATATAACATATTTAACGATCTGCGTCATACCCCATACAATGCTGTGATACTTATTATCGCCTTAGATACATGCTAATATAGCAAATATTTAATATGCGTAAAAGATAGATACTTGCTACCATTACATAATATGTTATTTAAATAAAATGATACTCTATGAAATTAAAGCCTGGGTAATTTAAATAGCATTACTTGCAATGAAGTTAATTTTTCTCATTAAAAATCCATAATTATTGTACCAACATTTTCAACGTACTTTTAAATAAAAAAAAACATAATATATACAATCGAAATTTGACTGCAAAATAAATTGGACCCACCCAAAATCGTTAATCAGTTTATATAGGAATCGTTTCTCGTTAATAGCCTCGCTATACATACCAGAACATTCTCTGTCAAAATATTTTGTTTTCGTTACATGATCGCCATTAATAATGCACATATATTAATTTTCAGAAATGCAGATGTTTGTGGCGACATTGGTAGCGTATTTTGATATTCTAAAGTTTTAAATTGACGTGTTATAACTAGTCTTGAATTCGCTCACGGTACGCTCGCTATTAAGCGTATTCTGTCAATACATGTGTAGGAGTGAAATACAGTGTACTCCGTCCATTGCTTGAATGTAAGATTAAGTGTTTATAAATCATGTCTATGCCTCACTTTATTACAGCTGTGTTCATGCTTGTATTGGATTTAAATGTCTACCTCCTTACCAGACGAATGACGATCAAATGCAAAACGTATACAATACTGAATATTCAAAAGTGATTAAATCAAGGCTCAGTAAAATACTCTTAATTAAGGTATCGTTTTTTTCAAAGGACAGTGTTAAAACATAAAAACATGGTCAAATTCGCAAAAGTTTGTGAGATATTATATTTGAAAAACAACGTGTGTTCTTGCATAAGCTTGTTGCGTCTCGGTATCGTCTGTACAATTGCTCCGATTGCAATATGTTAGTATCCCGAAAGCGTAACAATACGCTTTTAACATAAACGATACTCCCGTTGCTTCTGTATGATGTGCGTGTCAGAAGATTATTGAAATGCTATATTTTATATAATTATATCACTGCCGTTTCAATCGACCGACACTTCGGCGAAAACGTTTTATAGCCGCTAAGAGTAACAATTAGACCCGACACAAAGCCATCTAGGCCATACTTTCACTTTCGAGAGTGTTTACGCAATGACGAATATCGTATACGGGACTCCCGAGAAATATATCCGAATTTGAAAACAACGCCCCAGAAGTGTACAATGAGCTTCCGAAAAAGTCATAGCTGTGTCGCAATATTGTCTTTTCAGTTTTTGAATTTCTCCTTCTAGACGATGTCGGGAGCAATCATTACCGATGAAATATGCGATCCGATTCATATCAGTTTTATCTGCCAGAGCTCAATGGCTTTGACATGGTGTCGTATCGATGTCATTATGAATCATTGTTCATTTTAAAAGAAAAAACAATAACATATGACATATAGTACATAGCTTTTGCCTTGAGTTAATTTCTGTGAGATAATTGATAAGAAATTAGACCGGCTTACCTTTGTGGTTTCCGGATTACTGGCGATGGAAATCATACACCGCTAAAACAGATTACATCGAGATATTCATCATTATAGACCATGCAATTAATTTAAATTTTACATTATATTTTTAAATAAAGGGGACAGGTACATTTTCTTGACCATTTCATACCCTCGTCATGATGAATACATCATTATGTATTAAGGACTTAAGTTGTGCGTGACAGTACCGCAGCCAAATGTCGGTTTTATAAACATATATTACATAACATCTGTCCTTGATGAATAGGGATATGTTTCTTTTATTAAATAAATAAAATTTTATCAAAGTATATCAATAATTAACTAATAATAAATAATTCCGGCTATGACCAATATAACACTTCATATCGGCATACATGGCTATAATAATCGCCTTGCCTTGCCTTGAAACGAGTTATACTTGTTTGAGTCAGTTAGATACTGACACGCAATTTCTGTAATTGTCGATTCTATTATAAATCTATCGTCACAGGCATATCGCTTGTTTCTTACCATCATCTTGAAACCAACTATAGTATCCATATTTTCACCAAGTAACGAATATATTTAACTCGAAATGACAAAACTAAATTATTCAGCAACGCTGCTTAACAACCAAGAACCTGCAAACAACTTCCCAACACAATCCATTGCCGCTATCAACTATTGGCTAGCTTACCACAACAACACAATAACTCGGACTTAGTGACCATTGAAAACAAGTAAACGGATTTTATCCCATTTTCACCGCAACATTGACGGTATAACACGTTGTGGAATATACTTGCTTGTATTCAACACTGTGGAATATACCTGTCGCGTGCACGGACTACTTTTTAAATGACGTCATGCGATATGCGCTAAAATTAGGTCGATATTGTTTGGTTCATTGATCGAATTTTAAGGTCACCCATGAAAAGAAAATGTGCATATTTTGCAGAAAAAAATATATATGACATATTCACCAAAAGAAATGTTGAAATAAAATATAAAATTACACGATTTTTGTTTTGTTATTTTTTTATTTATATTTACTTTACCACTGAATGATTTTTCATAAGAAACAAAGTCGACAAAACTTGAGCTTCAAAATTATACGACCTTCAACCTTTAAATCTAGTCATATGACATTATTTAGTGTAATGTGCATTGTTTATAACCAAAGCATATACTTTTGACATTTAACTTAAATATTAAGAATGTACAACAAGCCATACACATATCGCACAGTTCATGAATAATCTGCTATGTTTGCTTTCCTATTTAATTCACGTTAGGCATAGAGCTGTGTAAAGTATAAGATGGTAAAAATAGCACCACACTGGAATTGGGAACGTCCCATTTGTACACGGGTATTTTCTACTCATTCATCTGTTGTGTACTTGAATGTTTTCCATTCTTTGTGTATTTATATATTAGATTATTTTTTCGTACAATAAGGGCATTTCCCTTAGATAAATAAAACAGTGTGCAAGTTTAAACATAATTATGTTTATATGCAGAAATCTGCAAATGCAACCGAGTTTACCAACGGCTATTATTAGATAAACTGCTCCGGTTCATTTGAACAGCAGTAATGTAGAGTACATGACGTAGCGTGTGACGAAGAAGAAAGTTTATCGCGTTCATAAACTCATTTGAATAAAGTGATAGAATGGCATAAGGGTCTTTATTTAACTATGCTAAAATAATTATTAATGACCCTAGATGCAAAATCGTCAATTATTGAGTTAAATGGATTATTAGATGGATTTTAAAGGATAACTAAAGGTAAGATACTAGTTCTTACGTGTTTTGATTTTTGTTTGTACTTTTGTCGTTCCCTGTTCTCGGGGAAATGATTTTAACATGGGCGCCATTGATGCATCGGATCACACACGGCATACCCATAACATTATATAAAAAACACGTTCTGCGCGTCCTTAAATTCATCGTCCGAAGTCGGAAAACGTATTGCCCTGTATATTTTGTCAAATAAAGTGTCAGTCGCTGCAATTGTCTGTTTACTCGTCAAAATTGTCAAGGTCTTCGATAGCTAAAGAAACTTCAGCGTACAGTTTATTTAGTATTGACAGACCCGTACAAAGTCGCGCCAGTCAAAAATCATAAAAAGCGACATTTATAGTTATGGTAGCCAGAACTAGGTCGTCGATGGTGTACATGTATGTTGACATCGACAGCATTTTGTCAGGAGCAATCGCCGCCATATTGGATTTTGATCATTTTCTTTCGAAAATAAAATAAGTTATAGTAAAGTAAAATCTTTTTTTCGCGGTCGTAATGTGTTAAAATTCGCATACTGCGTAAAATTGAATGTAGGCATATGGTGATATTTTTACTTGTTTTACAGTTTGTGTGTGAATTTTTTAAAGACTATTTTGCGTACCAGAACAAATACATGTATATCACTACGCATGGTTACATTTGTTAGATTTTAAGCGCTTTTATGACTGAATTAAAATTATTGTTAAGGTTATTAGATCTATTTATGTTAAATGTCACGTTGAAAAAATCAAATGGGATAAATAGAATACTAGGATTAGCGTTGAATACAGAGAAGTTTATGTTGCTCGGCTCGAACACCGAAAGCGCTCGCCAAGGCTCGCGCTTCCGGCGTTCTAAGCCTCGCAACATAAACTTCTCTGTATTCAACGCTAACCTAGTATTCTCTATAATCGTAATAGACTTTGCTATCTGCCAATGCAGAATAGTTGTCAGCAGATTATATGATATACGAAATTGATTTTCTTAATGCGATTGCTCGCTTAACAAGAAATTGCCTACACAATATATATTGATGTGTCTTAAGGAACAATCTGCGGGACTTCGTATATACTGTCAACGATCACGGCACTAATATATGTACTGAATGCCAGGAAAAATAATGATAACCTTAGCTATTTATCATATTTGATATATAAAACAAAAACACGAATTCAAGTTATTTCGCAGTTTTAGTAAAATACATTGATATGTAACCTTTTAAGTTATTCTCATATCATAAAAAAGGAACTGATGTCGCTTACATTAGTGTAATACGTCGTTTAGTTGTTTTACCCATGCCATTATATTTCAGAGAACCGGATAATCAACAAACTTCACTGAATATTCGGTGTTTATTCTGCTTTGAGTACATTAAATCCCTCCTTTGAATCTTTTTAAATTCTCATCTTATGCGATACCGAACCAATCGCATGATACGTAGTTCGAAATATGTTTTCTGTTGTGTGTTTAAATTAATATCAATAATGTGTTGTGTGCTATAGAGAAGATTGAATGACCACACCTTAAATTATTTCAGTTATTTATGACTATTTTAAACATGCGTACTATGCTTTAGTGTTTTAACTCCGTAGATAGTATTATATCTACATATTTTAATATAAAACACGATGCTTGTTAATTTCGTGTGTATATAAAACTATTTAAGTATAACTTTTAGCTTTATGTACAGACTATTTTAGTGTTTCTCAAAAAAACACTTTTATTTTTACCAAACAGTATCGTTTTATATTTTATTGGAGTTTCAAATGTGTATTTGTTTGCTGTGAGAACACACAACACAATCGCTTAGTCTGTTCGAAACCTCCATGTTACGAACTTGTTAATAAAAAAAATGCAATACTGCTGCAGCATCTGGAATTTCACTTCTTTCTATTGAAAGTAAATTAAATCATTCAAGGCGAATAGTGTTGCAATTTTTCGATTCAGCACTTTTAATTAATTCACTACCAAGATAAAATTCTGATTTGATTTGTTTTTTTAAATAATGTTTTGTTAAACAAGGCCAAATAGAATCGAACAAAAAATACTTAGTCTTAAAAGAAAATGTACGGATGCATTTGTCTTTATAGTTTATATTTTTTCTATGTCAGTCTTTGAGCGTGAAACATGTCTCATTTAACACTGGCTATCAAAGTCGGATTGTGCATCTGGGAATACAAGTCGTTTATCTGCATTAAACTGTTATCATTTATTATAAACCGCATGACAGTTGTGTGACACAAAATAGCAGGGTAATGGAGTGATTATAACATATCAAATTAACCTTGTATTTTCTTAATTAACTGCTTTTTATTAATGTTTTAAAGTAAACAAAACAAAAGCCATGTTGTAGAAGCAACGTTGCCAAATATTATACTATCACAAATATTGTATTATCACAATAACACTGGGACATTGCAGATGATTTCTATTGTTCAGTTTATAGCTTAGATCTTTGTTTGACATGTTTGTTCTAATATAATACATTGATATCCGCGAAATTTGTTGACGGATATGAACGGCGCACATACAAATAACGATTATATGAAGGCGCATGATGCAGTATTCTTACGAGAATGCGTCACAGCACAACAAAAGTCCTTTAAACGAAAATGTGAATCAAATGCGAATACATCACACAACTGTCTATATTACAGTTAAGCGATTGGTGAGCAACAGGTGACACATAAATATTTGTATGTAGGCGAAAATAATAACAATACAAACAGGTTATCAGACTGATCAAGTTGTAAACAATCGTTCTACACAATTAAGGGTTTGGGATATTTTAAAAGGCTTAACATCCAAAATGTGCAATGTGTTTCGCGGCGCCAACACACACGGACATGACCTCTACCTCAAACACAAATCACGTGTTGCATGCATATATGGAGAAGACAACTTAATACTTGTTATGAATGCACGAAATGCTGCAATCAGAAAAACAAAATGTTATCTTTTGATGATGTCTTATGATTTTTAACGGCCCTTCTTTATTGTATACTTTTTTGCGTACATTCGTAAAATATACGACAGTTTTGTTTTAAAATTAACGTACGCATACATTCAATAAAGAGCTCTTCGTTATGCATTTTTCATATCATTACCAAACACAGACTAAATGTTTTTAACGAAATATACTTATAATATACTGCATATAAATTAGTGGATTTTATAGAAAAAATATAAACTTTAAAAATAAATATCTAGTTATAACTTCTGAATTTTAGATCTTGAAATATATATTCTCATTAAAATCTACAACAGCATTAAAGGTATCTAAACGCTCCTTCCATGTATAGCTATGTTTTGCAAACACGTATTTAAGGCATATATAACGTCACCATAATACATGTTATTCTTTTTATCTATTGTTAATCTGACATCTAGCAGCTACGTTATCAGTTAATGTTGGGATTTTGAGATTCAAATCATAAACATAATTAAAATGGGAAAAACAACACACTCGTTTGGTAATCAAATACCTATATTGTAGCATTAGAATGTTTGGATGAAACAGCCCACGATTCGAGGTTCAGAGACGTTAAAGGGGCCTTTTCACGTTTGGGTAAATCGACAAAATTGACAAAAGTTGTTTAAGATTCGCAAATTTTAGTTTAAGTTATGATATTTGTGAGGAAACAGTAATACTGAACAGTTACCATGCTTACAAATAGCCATTATATTCATCTTTTGACGGTTTTAAAAAACCTGAAAATTATAAAACGTTGCAACGCAAAACGAATGAATAATTTGGTGAGTTCTGTTGTTGTCCTTATTGTATGTGAAACTACGAGGATTGCTTATATACAATATAAAATATATCTGTATGTGTATCAGGACGAATGGCCGAGTGGTCTAAGTGGTAGACTTTTTACTCCAGGACTCCAGGGGTCAGTGGTTCGAGTCCTGCTGAGGGTTTCTTTTTTTTCATTTTTTCATTTTATTCTTGATTTTTTACTGGAGCTTTTTAGATCCAATGTTTACATTTATTAATATAAAGCATTTAATGACAATCTTCAAAACATGTCAAAATCTTTGAAAAGGCCCCTTTAAGTAACTTACATGTTCTGTGATACTTATTCATTTACTCACTAACCTTGTTACGGCCATGATTTCACGAATTACATCTTCATTTATGTATTTGCATTGTTGCAAGATGTCTAAAACGGCGTTGTACAACTATGATTATGTTTTACACATTGAATGCCGAAGCAACAACTATCATTATTGTATTAACATAATTGTTGAATATTCAAGCAATAATTGCAGTAAATAACTGCTTCACATTCCTTATTTGTCAGTTGCAGTTGATAAAGTAAAAGCAGATGCGCGGTTAATATATTTTGAATATCTTAAACATGTATATATTGTACATATCGAACATAAAAATGATTATTGGTTCGATCTCACGAAACATCCTTTGTAACGTCTGTAATTCTATTAGCACGAATGTATTAGTGCACTAGTGCAATTATAGTTAATGCATCTATATGTTCCGATTTATTTTTATAATATACAATTTTAGGTACATATTATACATGTTCAAATGCAAATGTGTTTCCCTAGAAATTATCTGAGGCTCTGTGGTAAATCTTCCTTATGGGCAATATACTTATTTGCAGACGCATTTTAAAACATATTCACGCCTTTTCTTTTCAGAAGCGAAGCCATAAACCTTTGTCGACGCTTAAACGTAAATAGAATAAGTTACCTTTTAAAGACAATTCAAAAATTATCTGTTGTAATAGACCGCGTTATAAAGTAATTAAATAAAGCTGAAAACAAGTTTTCTTTTTTGCACACATTTTTTTAAAAACACAGCGTGCAGCTTCTACGCAATTATTCGGTTGGTCAACATGTAAAAATGCAGGTTAACATTTCAAGTTGACATTTGTTTTAAAAGTTTTTGTGAACACATTTTTATAAACAACTTAAGTCATTTTTACATTGTAGAAAAACACTCGTAAATTCAATATACAACGGGTCATCGTCATTGTTAAAACCGCTGTAAGCAATCAATGAAGGACTTTTGGATTGTTACAGTAAATACTGCGTTGTTATTGGGGCTTGTTATTGTATTGCAAACGAATGCATACAGAAATCAAAATGGATAAGAAAGACAAAAGTAATTGTCAATTAGTTCATTAGATTAGGCGTGTGGGAAATAACACTTATGTCCATATCAAACTTGTGCAGCAAGCAGTATTTATGTACGACACATAACCGCATTTGAGATGAACAAACGAATTGGACCTCCTGAATAAGTATAAATCCAAAAGTAGGTACTTGTAAATGTCAATATGGTATACGTGAGTGTGTTGCAAGTATTAAAAACATCACCCATGCAAATAATAAAACTTTACTGCGGTATTTATAGGAAACGTATGATGTAAGTTTTATATCGTCAGGGCGAAATAACAAACCCGCAGGCCAATCACATTTTACTCGCAGCAACACTAGATGCAAGGGTTATACAATGTGTTAGAAAAGACGTAATATGTATTTATGTATAAAATAGTATTGTTAAAATATGATAATAAACTACATAAATATAGACATATACATTTTTGTATTATTATTATCAAAAATGATGATACAAAGTACGATATATAGAGAATAATAGGCTAGTGTTGATTATAGATCAGGTTTATCATTCGAGGCTTATAAAAACAAAAAGCACGAGCCTGATATAACGTATTGATATATGCCTGATATAACGTTTTTTGCTATATATTTAAATAAGTTCAACAGGAAGTTGTTATACCAGTCAATGTTTGGAGGTAACTACCTATTGGATTCACTTATGAAATTATCATTTTTGTTAAAATAGAATCCGATTCAACTGGACAAACAATTTGATACCAAGAGGTTTAATATTTTTAACACAAACAGGTGCATAAAAAGCAAACAAAAATATTTATAAATATCAAGCGCAAATACTCACGGCCTCATTATTAACACATCACACGACAAAACACATATTCGTTCCCGCAGAAAAAGCAGTTTCGAAGCGATTATTTTTCATTATTTCTAATACAATGGGTGACGTAGACGTATGATTAACAGAAGATCACTGCCTGATCGTTGTGTAATATATTATTCTCGGCACGAATAACATAACGGTTCGACAGGCCTCGCAATTAATTGTATTCAAAGCCTCGCCTGGTATATTACAAACAACCAGGCAGTTGCCTGTTATAATCTTTAGACAAAATAGGACTGCTTTTATATTAACAAGGGCAAAACTAGGTTTCGGCAGAGGTTAAACTATTTTGTCCATACAAATTAAAATAAATTGAATCTGTGTTTAGTCAACTGCTAAAATGTCACTGCAGCAACAGTCAATAGTTCTGACGTTTCTTTTTTTCTGTTTTACAGCAGCATTAAACGAAAATTTAGAAACCAGGTGTGAACTGTTCATCATAATTTACATTGTTTGTTCTTATAACATCGCTGTAAATAACAAAATTGAACATGTTTTTGAGAACAGAAAATTAATATAAACCAAAATGACAGCTGAAGTCTGAAATAAAACACATTTTTTCATATAATAAGATTTTCTTAAATGATAAGAAAATTTTCAAAATAAATACTTATTTTTAGCAAGTACGTATGAGAACAAGTACAGTGAAAACAAAAAAGAACGCTATAAATTATTCAAAACTGGTTACAGTCAGAATTCGATGAATGAAACACATTCCCAGTTGTATCGCCAAATAACCCAATATAGTGCTGGTATGAAATTTGAAACATTGTCTTGCACTTATTTTAAGGACGATCCTTTCCCAGCGTTTTACATTAATGAACCAGTCATTATTATATTCAATATTCAAGTAAGCTTTATGTGACGCATTTAAAAGTATTAAGTAAATGTCTGTTACTACGAAATAAACGCTTATCACTTTCTGGCTACTATGGCTGGAAAGTGAGCGACATCAAATAATTAAATAAAAGTAATAACGAGTATAAAACGGAAAAAAATACCTTTTTTCGGCGCAAACGTCGCCATCTTGACTTCCTTTATGTAATCACGTGATTACTACCTCTGAGTAAGCTCTCAGGTATCATGCATTTAACTGTACTTATCGCGTACAAGCAATATGCAACGTGAAACCAATCAGTCGACCAATAGGACACACGCAATATAACTTCCCTATTGACACGGTATCTAAAGAAAGCATACGAATATCTGCTCTATTTATACCCAGTTTAATTTAATATCTATTAGACTGGTACTGGTAATACGCGTTTAAAAAAAACGTTTGGTTGATAATAAAGGGTAATGTAGTTATCAACAGTATACACTCCGCTATCCAATCTCCACGCAGAGTTGTCGTTCCTTGCTATCACATACAACTCTGCGTAAGGCTCAGCACGCCATTTTGTCTACCAAATAGCTAAAACCGAACAAACGCATTCAATGTATATTTTAGTGGATATTTAAGATCGCATGCATTAAATTAAGAAATATGACTTTTAAATATACGATAATTCGTGCAAAAACTTGCGAGTTTTAATGCAACTCTTTGGAACTATTTTATCGCCCATTTACGCAGATGGAATCATTCCATGCACTTCACAAATGTAAACAATTGAACATACTTTTTTATTGAGTGACGTTAGGAATTGCTTCGACGTGTGTATGCATGTTGGTTTCTGAACATAAAAAAACATATCAATTTTATATAATAATGAATTAAGACTGATATAAGATATCATGGTATGAGATGGTTTTCTTTAATGCAGTGAATGCAATGTAACCGTCGTGCAAGAGATTGTTTAGTATACTGTAACCTCAATGATGAACGCTTGGAATGATCATGGCATGAATGAGACGCTTTCATAACAATAGTCCGTTCCGAGCCCAACACAGAGGTGAATGTAATGTGACCGTCGTGCAAGAGATTGTCCGCTATCAATTACTTTTTTACATTGGAAGTTGACATACGTATTAAGACGTAATCGTAACGTTTAAGCAATGTATGTATTATGCAAACGTAATGAATGAGTACCACTGCATGTAATGATCTACAATCGTATTGTGTTTAGTGTATCAGAAAAACACACTTATTATATATCATTTGTTTGGTACATTCATACTTTATAATTATGGACTTAACATTCACTTTACTTGTGTTTTTTTCCAAATGCTTTCAAAAGTATGCCAGTCTATTTCATCCGGAAATACCCATTAGTAACCGAAAACTACCAAAAGTAGTAACCGAAAATTACCAAAAGATAAAGAAATTCCCTTGTGTCACCTACCAGGTTAAACATTGACGACAACGCATTTGCTACTCTAACACCTTATCAATGTAGATTAAATATCAGCCGGATTGTCTCTGTTAACACTGTGTTTTACATGCATGTTTTTACAAAGTGTTGACGGTAGTTCTGTCATTTTGAAACTTTTTTATAGTTCGGACCTTTCTCCGAACGCGACGGATGTTTAACGCAATGTAAAGGTGGGTTTAACTTTATCGTAATGCGTGATTGATTTTCTTTCAGTTGAGTTCAGTTTCAATAAGATTATTCTACTATATATACATATGCACATGTTTCAATGTCACATCTACGCTATTTTGTTATTTCTCATAATGTTACGATTTCCGCATTCTTCACAACCAATGCAATTAATCGAAGCGTTGACATTGATATTTTATCAATATCAAATCTGATTATAATGTTTAGTCAGCTCGCCAATGGCGAAACAATTACTGCTTATCATCCGATACAAATGACTAATATGATTTGTAGTTGAGTATGACACGTCTACACTTGAGTTTATCTTTCGACACATGTATTAATTTAGCGCGACTGTTACGTGAGAAATTGGCTAACGTTTTGGATGCAATTTTGCCCATCACCGAAACGACTTCTTAAGATAGGAAACGCTTCATCACCATCATCATCATCATCATCATCATCATCATCATCATCATCATCATCATCATCATCATCATCATCATCATCATCATCATCATCATCATCATCATCATCATCATCATCATCATCATCATCATCATCATCATCATCATCATCATCATCATCATCATCATCATCATCATCATATCATCATCATCATCATCATCATCATCATCATCATCATCATCATCATCATCATCATCATCATCATCATCATCATCATCATCATCATCATCATCATCATCATCATCATCATCTTCATCATCATCATCATTATTATCATCACCATCATCATTATCATCATCGTCATCGTCATCGTTCCCTTGACCGGCCTGACCGTTGGGGGACATTCTTTTTAGCCATTGTCGGAGTAACGCATTTGATAGAGGTCACTATATTCCATTCATGTGTAAATCTCTTGTTAAACTTGATTGTCCATCGTCGTTCCTCTCTTTGCGTCTTTTGTTTAACGCTACTTGTTGACGTCATTCCTTTCTATACGTCGTTCGCAGAAAGCCTCTTTCAGACTTCCTTCCTTAATGTACGTCTTTTGTAGAAAGCGTCGAACAGACATCCATTTATACAATGATTTTATAAGGTTGTAAGTAATTTTCGATGATTTTTAAATGAAATTCACTGTTTCAAACAGATACAAATAAATACTGGAAATTATCTATAATTTTCACTTTTATACTTTTAAATTACGTCGTGTTTTGACGGGTCATTAACCTTGCTCAATAACCAGTTATTTTTTATAAATGGAAATTAACGGTGGAAAAGGATTCACATTGACCGGCTCATTAAAATTTTAACCGCACCAGGGTACACTGTTGTCACAATGATTAAGTAAATTAACCGACCAACGCGCCTTTAATTAAATGCATACCTTATTGAGATGCTATATAATATACTTGTAAATGATTTCAATTGCGCGGAAGTTGTGACTGCGTTCACAATTGCATATGACAAAGCACAGAGATAAACGGGTACAAAATGAATCATGAACATAAAACTCGGACAACTATAATAGTGTAAGGGGTTTAACCTACATTTAGCTGATATCAATTGTGCTTTGTGTTCCAATACGAAAAGGTTAAGTGCATGACAACCGATATCAAATGGATATATAAGCGACAAGTTTTTATCTCGGTTCTACTTGTTATTTCAAGTATTATGGCTTAAATCGTCCACATCATTCTGGCATGAGGAAAGGTTTGACAAAGTGCGATAACATACCAACACAAAAGAACGACAAATACACCCGACAAAAAAGACAAATAAGGCAGCCAATTATACCGGAAAGTAACATAAATAGAGCACCGATACAAAACAACAAAAACATACATTTTTCACTCCTTTATTCGCTGTGGCGCGAAAATATTTGTCATTCTGGTGTGTTGACGTTTTGACGATCCGTCAACACGCTAACACGAAGGAACGAATAATACTTGTACTCGAACCAAGACAAGGACGCCAATACGACCATTACTACACGTGTCTCGCTTTGCGTTGTTCTACTATAAAACCCGCAAACATGGCAGAACAACATGGCCGAATTAAGTAACCATAGAGAGGGACATTTGATCAGTTGATATAGAAACGCATCTTCCCAAATTTAGATCCGACAATTTGTGTACAGTTTCGAAATATTGACTATTAAATATAAATTGTCACAATAACTCTAGGGATACGATATACAACAGTAAAATTGCTTCATAATCGCTAAATCCGATAATAAAAAACAATTAAATATAACAAGAATTATCTTTTAAAAAAGTAGTCGGCGTAAATGCTGACTTTCAAATAAAGTTTGAAAGTAACGTTTCTAAACAATTAAATTGAAAACAAAAAAATAACTATTGCGTTTTTCCACTTTTTAATGCATATTCACCGCATGAAATGTTTTGCTTAATGTATGCTTTTGTTACTTACGTTAACTTTATTGACGGAGGTGTGGCATTGTGGTATTGCACATTTGTGTTAACCAAACGCAATGTTTGCTTAGTGGACAATACAAAAGTAAATTGCAGTTGTGTTTTATTTAGTTAAACGTAACACAAGTAAGATCATTATCACACGTTCGCACGATATCATCTTCTACAGCATTTTCGTCCTTATCTTCAAAACAATAATCAAGCTCAACATCATCATTAAAAACATCATCAAAATCATCAAAATGATGATGACCATCATCGTAATTGTCAGCATTATTATCATGATCATCATAACCACCATGATCATCATCGTGATCGTCGTCGTAATCATGCTGCTCATGATAATGCTCATCAACATCATGCTCATCATCATGCTAATCATCATGCCCATCCTCCTCCTCCTCCTCCTTCTCCTCATCATCGTCATCATCATCATCATCATCATCATCATCATCATCATCATCATCATCATCATCATCATCATCATCATCATCATCATCATCATCATCATCATCATCATCATAATCATTGTCATCGTCATCTTCGTCGTCGTTGTCGTCGTCATAATCATCATCATCATTATCATATTCATCATCATCATCATCATCATCATCATCATCATCATCATCATCATCATCATCATCATCATCATCATCATCATCATCATCATCATCAATCATCATCATAATCATCATCATCATTATCATCATCATCAGCATCATCAGCATCATCAGCATCATCATCATCATCATCATCATCATCATCATCATCATCATCATCATCATCATCATCATCATCATCATTATCAACAACATCATATCTCCTTTACAATCATAATGGCATTGTTATCGGCATCGTCGATATCTTCCTCAATACTAGCAATACTGAACATAACAATAACATTTACTAAAGATAATCGTGTATATACAGAATATTTAATATCCGCTGAGAAGTTATTTATGTTCATAAGATTATATTAAATATAACATGAAGCATATTATTGATCAAATTATTCTTCTCACATAACGATTAATCAAAATGATTCCAATTCTTCCCAGTTTGACGCTACTATGTCATCGATGTACATATAATTGCATACACTTATGGGATTATGGAGCACATTTCATATTAATTGATGACTTAAATAAATAGTGTTATTTAAGCGTTAATAATTGTATCTATGTGAACAGTAACTTTTTGATTGACTTAGATAATACGTTTTATATTAGGTTTTCCATTGATGTACAAAACAGATTTATTCTCGAGGATCTTATGAAAAACTACCACTTTTTCAAATACATTTGTCTATGCAGTCCTACAGGACTGGCACGTGTACTGTAAAACTTGACAGTTTATGCAATGACTTTTAATTCTTACAACTTAAGCGCCTTTGAACGTGCACTCTTGCACAAAAGGGCGCTATATAAATCCGGTATAATAATAATAATAACTTGGAGATATGAGTTTATTATGAGTATTAGTTTCGTGAAATACATACACAGCAATTTAAACCAAAGTTTTACACTATACGTGGTTATGTATTTACAAACACGGCAATTTATGCGCTAAGATAAACGTGAATATCACACAGCACATACCAACATACAAGATGTAATTTTGACGAATGTATTTCCGCCTTCCTCGTCTGTCCTGTTTCAAGTGCTGATATTTCGTAATAGTTGGCATTATGACGTGCAACAGAACGAAAATAATAATGCATGTATTGTATTAACCGAAACAAATCTTAGAAAAAAGTTTAAAGTCAAGAGTAAAATTCGTGAAAACTTAAAAAAAATCATTTAAAGAATGTTTGTGATACATGTATTTAAACCAATAGGAATACAAAATGATATCAACTATTCTGAAGAAATACTCATTTAATGTTAAAATGTTTACCTCGAAAACTGACTGCCGATACTGTTACTTGAAGACCATAATGAATATACATAGAACATTGTCACAGAACTGAACGCAAATTATCGTTTTATTTTTTAAGATGGTTAATATGGTATTACTGAAATAATTTACTTACTATTTATACAATCATTAACTATGACGGAATTAATTGAATGATCTTAAAGGGACCTGTTCACGTTTTGGTAAATTGACAAAATAAAAAAAACACTGTTAAAGATTCGCAAATTTTCGTTGTAGTTATGATATGTGTGAGGAAACAACAATACTGAGCATGTACCATTCTCTAAAATATTTATTATTATGCATCTGTTGAAGAATTTAAAAACCTGAACATTCTAAAGCGTTGCAACGCGAAACGATCTAATAAGTTGGAGAGTTCTGTTCTGGTCGTTATATTTTGTGGCACTTAAAGGATTGCTTATCTAAAGTATAAAATACATCATTCTTTATATGAGCACGGAAGGCAGAGTTGTCTAAGATTTATACTTTTATTCCATGGGTCAGTGGTTCGAACCCAGTTGAGGGTTTCCCTTTTTTATTTTCTTTAATTGTATTTTTGTTTTTTACTTGAGCATTGTAGATCCAATGTTTACATTTATCAATATATAGCATTTAATGATAAACGTCAATACATGCTAAATCTGGACGTGATAATGTATATAATACTTCACATAATCATTGATCATTTAAATAATCATGTTATATTGTAACAAGTAAGCTGCATATAAAAATTGTCTTAAATAGAATCGCCTGGCAATTAAAGGGGCAGTTAAGCGGGATGAGACAGCCAGAAAGTAACAGGACATGAAATCAATCATAATGGACGGCACGAACACTGTACTATCAAACAATAAGGCAGGTATGCGGATACAGACATGACAGAAACAAGACATACATTATGTCATAATGGATGACAGTAACACTATTATACCAATACCAGAGGAAAGTGTGCAGGAACTGACAGCTCATACTTTTAGAGGAAAACAGGACACACAGTCAGTCAGCGGTAGTGACGTTATAATACCAAACACTATGACAAAGGTGGTGGAAATGAAAGCACGGACAAACAGAGAGGAACAGGCCACAGATTCGTTCAGAAAGGAGGGCAGTAAAACTGTAATATTCAACAAAGAGGCAGGTTTGCAAGAATTGACAGAAGCAACAATAAGCGGCGATCCTGACCTAGAATCATTCGTAATATATAGCAGAAGCACTATACTTTCAACCCCAGAGGCAGGTGTGCAAGCACTACCAACACAGACAAAAATAGCAGAGAAGGACATTACATCGGGTATAAAAGATACATTGATGGCACAGGCAGACAAAGGGAAACATGTTATAAAATCAGCCATAGTGGACGGCACCAACGCTATTAAAGAGGGAATTTTGGATAAAGTGGTCGTTTTGAAAAGGGGAATCAGAGATTTGAAGACCAAATTTGACAAGGATTCGCAACGCTCAGGTATGCATGCATATATATACATTACTATTAAGTTAAACTTCAGTACAAATACACATTTTTGAAATAAGCTAGCAACAAATTGCGCATAGTTTTGGTGTACACTTTAAAAATGCAACTTCACATTTGATGTATTAAAATAAAACCACAGGTATTGTTTCCTATGTGAATTGCTGTTTGTATCAATGAGGGAATGCTCAAAACTGCATGAACAATTGCACAAAAGCTTACCGCTAAATATCTCGTTATGTTCGTCTCCTAGTATTCTGACACCGTCTCAGAAAGATGATACAATAAACAACATGCTTTCTACAAGCAAAGTTAAAATGTCAAAAGAAAGATCCGAATAATCCAATCTTCATTTTGTAAATACACTAGTCCATTAAAAAAAACATCGTCGTACAGAAGGTTAAACAATTTCAAGTTTTAGAGTCATAGTTCAACACATAATCGAATAATTACCAAAATGGATAAAATAATGATGGATAGACAAATATCTCTCACTTAAAAGTCATTAGGAAATATTAAAAGGCCAGTAGTTTAATACCTATGTTGAATTTACGTCTGCTACGTTCACACTAAAAAGGTTGGACATACACGCGGTTGTGGACAGTTACAACAAATTCATAATTTTAAAAGGCATTGCAAGTTAGGCGCGAATTATATTAAAAGAAGGGCCATGTATAATATACATCGAGTCATCTATGCTGTTAATAGTTTTGGATATGTATTGATCCAATATTTTTACATTTTTGTATTGGTAATAATAATGTATCTATATGTAACATTGACATATTTATGTTACTTAATCTGTACTCAGGGATCGTTCAAGATGATGATCGGTGTCACGTCTGCACTGTAAGTCCGATCTTGGGTACCCGTTGGAAATGCAGAGCGTGTCCCAACTATAACATGTGTTCCTTGTGCTTTAACGACTATAGAAGGACGCACGACATGGCGCATTCATTTACAGAGATTAAAACACCTGGAAGTATATCGTAGGTTTACTGATCAATATGTGTACACTTTATTTTTTTTAAAGACAATACATGGAAATGACCGAAAGTTCCAGGAGTACTTAACAGACCGTCTGTAATTCATTTTCTAAGCGACAGCTTACATAAACTCGCATCATTATGTTATGAAGATAGAAACACATAAGCACAATCATGTTATACATTTAAAATACGATTTTAAGATCATTACATGTATGAGTAAAACTATTCGTTACACATTGTTTTGTATGTTTTAGAACAAAAGGACGAAAGAAGGAACATGAAGTACAGGGATCGCCGTCTGATTTGACTGAGATGACACGCGATGAACACGTCAAAACAGTTTATCTGGAACATTCCAGCGAGGAATTCATAACCGTGATGAGCAAGTTCAATCACACGCTTGATAAAAATATCGTCAGTATACGGAGTGTTCAAAACAAGTTTCTTTGGGAGTTTTACTTTGTGTAAGTATCAATGCTTAAGTTTGTTGCCGATATAGGTGACAATGTTTCCTTGATATTCATTGTTCATTTACTAATCGTTGTTTCTTTATAGGCAATATGTCAAAAGTACATAAAACATCGGTACCACTTACTATGGTATGAATTTCAATCGTTTTGCAATTTGTTGTTTACACCTTAGTTGCAGTCAATAGTAATTATAATCCAATCGCTACGAATATCCAGGTTTTTGTTCAAATTTGACGTTGTTCTTATGGCCAAATATAAAATACGTTTTTTTCACGAATACGCATGTTTCTTTACTTTCTAGCATGTGTAACTCTAAGTTTATTAAATTAGTGGTATCAAACAAAGTCAAATATACTCGTATGCAGCTAGTCGCCATCAGCTTGAAACTTATGCGTCATATATCAAAGCGTCGGTGTTGTTTAGTGGCTCACCAAATGAATTACAATAGGCGTTGTTCGAATCCCTTCAACATTGAAAACAAACCTATATAATATGTTAATTAAAGAAACGATGACCTTCCGAATCAACCAATCATAGTTGCATTCAACTACTAAAGATTGATACGGTATTTTGAAAAGCTTTTAAAAGTATCGTCTTAGTTTGTTCCCACATATTATTGTGTTGTTCAAGCACATTCAATGCTTAGTCGATATAGCAGAAAAGTAGCGATATATTGTTGTATATTTAAAAACAGATTCAATAATAAAGAAACGATCACACAAAAATAGGTATATTATTATATTCAGACACACACATATCAATGACAGGTGAACGCAGGGTGTTTTACCTTGTTATTCTGGTGTATTTCAGGAAACGCGAGCAGATGGAGAAAATGAATAGAAAATTCGGCGCGAACGAGAAGATCCTCTTCCACGGAACCAAACCGGAGATAATTCATAATGCGTGCGCTCACAATCTCGACAAACGCATGGCCGGAACAAACGTCGGTGCGATTTTAGGCAACGGCACATATTTTGCTTCGGCAGCAAATATGTCAGATGCGTACACTAGACCTGACCCTACAACGGGTTACAGGTATATGTTGCAGTGTCGTGTACTGGTGGGAGAATGGACTAAAGGGCAACCGGGTTTACAGAGGCCGCCGGAAGTGGCCCAAACATCGGATGGTCAGGTCAGACTATATGACAGCTGTGTGGACCGTGTCCGAAACCCAAGCACATTCTGTATCTTTGACCAAAACCAATACTATCCGGAGTATATCATTGAATACAAATGAATAACTAAGCATATTTACTAATTGGAGTTTGAATGTCTTGTGCTTATCGGATTAAAAAATATTAATTGAATCGGTACTTATCCATTTAATGTTTGCTTGCTATGGAATATATACATATGGAGTTGATGATATATGATCTAACCAAGTTATACATGATAATAATTGAGCGTGTATCATGTATAACTTGGTTAGATCATATATCATCAAATCCATATGTATATATTCCATAGCAAGCAAACATTAAATGGATAAGTGCGGATTTGTTTCATAAATAATAATACCGGGAAAACGCTTTAAAATGTAGAGCTAGGTTCAATTGTATCATTACAAATTGAAAATTGAAAAGATGTGTAGATAAACAAAAAGGCTCGTTCATTTAAATAGTGACTATTCCACAGATAAATATATGACATTGCTTTAAATGTAAACACTTATTTTGACTAGTTTATGGACAGTGTACTTAGTATTTGAAACAATGCGTTTCTTAGAAGTAGTTAGATATGCAGAATGTATTGTCAGTTGCAGATCGTGTAAGTTATCAATTGCCATGATGCACTTTGTAGATTTCCTTTTTCAATCCTACTGTGTATCAACGAGTGTAGAAGTACACGTACACATATAATGGGATTGTTAAAAATATTTCCGTCATCATTTTGTACTGAAATGAACACCTGTCATCTATATATTGTTTTGTTTGTATTATTTGTTACAATTTCAATAACTAATGCGAAAATATGTCCTGTTGCGTGTTAAGGAAGCATTGACTGCTATTTGATTATAAAATCATAATGAACCATGCATTTTAAAACTATAATGACAGTTTTATATCATAAAGATCGATTTTTACAAGTTACAGTTAACCTAAATTGAAAATCGCAAATGCCTGCATAGATTAATATTCATTCGTGCAAAATATACATGCGACAAAAGTACAATTAGGTTCCAATGACGAAAATAATCAATCAATATGGGGCTTTCTGCACCAATGAGTTATGCAGTTTATGGCGTCATGATACACACAAGTGTGACACTTGAAATGTACTTCTTTTTCTTTGTATTTCATTGCTTCATACCTAAGACAGTCAAAGTTAAGTTGCGCTGGTTCGCATTCGACCATAAAATTGACAAAAGGTATTTTAAGTAAACGAATTATTATAAATTGTTGCTTGACTGGAACGTCTATAGCCGAGCCGTATTTACCAATATACGTGAGTCTAAACTTTTACAGTCAGCTCAGGTTTTCGACTCAGATTCAGACTCAGAGACACAAAACTTAATTCAAGAAAAATATATAGAGGATATGTGTTGGAATAGATGGAATATCGATTTTATTTCACGAGTAATCATATAAAATAATATTTTCACGAGTGGCGCAGCCACGAGTGAAAATATGTATTTTTTTATGATCACGTGTGAATTAAAATCGATATTCCATCGAATCCAACACATTTTCTTTTTATTTATGCTTTTTCACCGTTTATTTACATAGTAAAAGAGTAAAACTGGATAATGTCGCTGGATTTATGACGTCATTTGGTTGAAAAAATTACGTCATTTCACATTACAACAGTGAAAAATATCGTCATTTTTCACTGTTATTTGTCACTGTTTAAAAGAGTGAAATACCAGTTTTATTTCACTGGTATTTCTCTATAAACCACCGGAAAGCATAACATAAAGAATGGTTAGTTTCAGAATAAGTCTCAGTAAGATAAGTCTCTACTGCTAAGTCCACAGTTTTAAGACTTACGTTAAACAACCACGGCGTAACATTCCAAGCGCGTTTACAAAATGGCTTCCGCATTTCTTTCTTGTATATCGAACGTTACAGGCATGTAGCCGAATACATGCGTGTTCATTGCTTTGTCTTCTTTGTGTTAACTGTATGACATATAAGTGATTGTATCTTGTTTATACTTGAGCTATGTGCGCCTTACAACCCGATTATTTGCATAAATCGTGAAAAGATCCAGAAACCAGTTTTACTCATTCATGCAGTCTGTTCGTTTGAGGTGTAGTAGCTTGACTATTGGTTAGTAAAGAACCTCGCTTGTTTCATAGTCGTTACGCCATGGTTAAACAAAACAGACACACACTTAGCATTGACGTTTGATTGTGTTATGTCTTATTGGAAACTTACATATTTCTATTATGTCAATAGATTTTAAATTTTGACCCTCTGAGTCGCAACGTATAGTTTTTACCATTATATTGGTATATTGTTCTGTTTTGATGAACGCAGTATCGATCTTGTGGAGCTGTAGTGGTAAGCGGGTTTTGCTCTTGATCTCACGCTGAAGAGCTTCTTTCACGCAAACCTCCACGCAGATATTTGATTGCAACCAGCATGCCTGGATCAAATCCCTGTCGTAATAACCAACCCCGTGATGATGATCGAGCCACGTGGTACACTTATGTTCCAGTTGTTATTTCTTCCTTTCCCTTTTTTTATTTTGGTAATTTATTGTTTAGTATGAATATAAACTTATTAACAATTTTCAAAATATAAAATAAAATGATACTTCTTTTCATAATATATAGTTAAACAAAATAAAATAGCATCATACCAAATCTGGTAGGATGGTCTTGTTATGGCAGAGATTGTATGTGGGAGCAAGGAATGCTAACTCTGCGTTGAGGTTGCTGTCACGCTCGATATGATACACGTTTTATAATATAGTCCCTATGTTTCGATTTCAAATGGTTTTGAGGTCCTACGCGATAAAAGCGATCTATTTCGTCAACGGATAGATTCAAAAACAGGATTTATGCCATTGAACAAATATATTGGCCGTACTCCAGTATTAGGGATCTCAGTGACCCGTAGACAGTTTCGACGGCTATGTTGTTACGCACGATCAGCTGGCATGTGTTCAATTATCTGGTCATTGAGGGTCTGGTTTTCATGTTGAATGGATTTTATTAAACTGTTGAGAAACTCATTTATGAAGCGAATGACTTGCTTGCGGTAATAACATTTGTACTACTAAGCTTACAATTCTTTCTACACATTCTGTCAACAGTTCACGGACTTTCCTCAACAAATGGGTAGGTGTAGATATATACAAAAACCACTCAACTTATTTTGCGATTTTGTTAATTATAAGTTATTATACTGTTGGTCGATTTTGTCTAGCGTTGGTTTGAATAATGCAAGTAGATTTCTAAGTTGTACCTGTAGTTTACACACGTTTTCAAATATTATGTAATTAACCGTTGTGCGGCTAACTGCGCAGTTCATATTTTAGAAAGGATATTCAACACATGATGCCATTTTAATATTGATTTCAATGAAATAAAATTAATTCTATAAAAATAAACTGTTTTTATGTTATATACATCGAGATGATAAACTGTTTCTTATAGTATATAAACAATATTGCAGTTAAAAGGCATATAAAAGGGTAAGCATTTAAATGTAAAGTAACGTGTTTAAGCATGTTAATCTTACTTATATTTTTTCAGTTATTAAAGTCGCACACCTTGAAATGAAAAACATGGCATAGTAAATTCAAGTATAAATAAAAAACAATTTTTAACTATGCCAATTAGAATATATCTGGTGGTAACAAGGTAGAAATCCGTCTCTTTTACGCTTTAAAACTTAAAAACAATCGCGTTTGTCGAAAATGGACGTATACGTCTACAAATCCTACTGTCGGTTTTAAAAACTTATCGTTTGAAAAAACATAAATTACTTGCTAATATATTTTTTTTTATTATCTCAATTAGAATATATCGTGTGGTTACACGGTAGAAATCCGTCTTCATTGGTCTGCATAACTTAAAAATAATCGCGTTTGTCGAAATGGACAAATACGTATATAAATCCTACTTTCGATTTTATAATTTAAAACAAATAATACATAACTTGCTAACTAGGCTATAGATTTAATGATAATTTTGCACACTTTCAAATTGCATCTATATGTATTGATTAACATTAACTTAATTTCAAGATGTGTGGCTTTAAGTTGCACTGAGGCAAGGGGAGGGAATTGTGCCGATTGTGTTGTCTTCATTTGTTTAACACATTGAACTTTACAATAAAATAATATTAACTCTCGTTTGGATACATATTATATGGTGTAGATTTTACCATTATTTGCTGGTCATTTGACTTTTGTAAGACAGTCATTTGCTTCAGATAAAACACAATTAGATAACTTATATGTATATTGCAATTATTGGGGGCTACCTGTTAATACATCAATAACAAGGTATTTCGGTAGAGGGTGCATTACAAAAAAAGGACAAAATGTGCATACAATTGTACTGATATTGAACTATGTAGGCACCGTGTTGGAAGATACTGGATGTATAAACTAACCCATAAACCATTGGGTGATTAAAATCTTAAGGTCATTAATGCAGTATTGTACAAATGCAATGACATGGACATAAAACCAAGCATATATTGTTTGACATGTTTGTTAGAATTCAAACATGCTGAACACTGAGAATATCATTATGCAAATTACTTACAAACACGCTTTGAACGATTGTAATAAAGGTTATTTAAACATGGTCGTAAATGTAAATAATGCTACATAATTTAAAATTCACTTATGTTATGAAAATTTAAACGTTGTACACGTTTATATTTTTATTTTTATCATTAAGTAGACTTGTCGAAACATAACAAAAATATCGATAGGGTAAAAGGAGTAATAATAGGCACTGTATTAGATATGTGATTATTTGTGTAAGATTAAGAGTCTCTGAACACCTGTTTACAATCCAAACTGGTTGAAATGTCAAAAATAATATACTACAAAATGAACGTTATTGTTTAAAGTTGTAATAGCTTTTATTTAAAACACTATCTTAAGTTTATATGCATATGCTGCTGTTTAATTTATCTAAAAGATACATATATAAGCCGTTTATTTATATAAGCTCATCTGTACATAAATTCCACACACGCTATTTGGTTTATTTGACAAATATGTATGTTAATTTATCAAAGACGATATTGTTAATAAGTACAACTATTCTTAATAATCTTAATAATACTGTTAAATAAATGTAATTACAACATCTCGTTTTTATTTTATTAGTTTTTGTATTCTTAAATAATTACAACTGCAGTTTGATTGGATAATCCGTCCACGTGGCCATGTTTTATTTCCCGATGAACCAACTTTGCATACAGATTACATTGTTAATATTCACGACAGGACTACTTTTTCATTTACAAAAATGCAAAATGACGTCATTTTCCGCGAATGTTTACGATGCTCATGCGCTTTAGTAATAACATTGGCCGACTTAAGTGTTCATGTAGCAGACGTAGATACGGAGTCTGATGAATTTACAGGTAATTTCGCATTGAGCTGGCCTCAAAATCTAAGCCAAAGTGACACCAATCTATTGGGATTATCTGACAGCTTTTTAGAAATGTTAGACCAGCCGTTTGAGGGGATCGAAATCGAAACTGAAAACGAAACGAGAAATGAAACCACTAATAAAGCCGAGGTCGACGAGAAACAAGCGCAGAATACATGAAGTAAAAAGAAGGAAGCTACGCGTAGATTCAAAATACTGGAGGAATGCGATCTGGAGAAAATAAAGGAAAATAAATATGATAAAAAATTCAAATAAAACACCAAATGGGTGTGCATTTGTTTAATGGTCGGTTGAATTCCTTACCTCATGACATAAGTTTAAATTATGATTTGTTGTTATGACATTAACCATATACAAGATGCTGACTTATATACACAGACATTCTTTATGCATTTTTTTCTGTTTTCATCCCATACAAATTCCAAACTATTGGTCTGTCTACTTGATCATCCTGATCTTCATTCAAGTATATTTTGCCTGAAAAATTACAATATTTTACAATTTATCGAATACTATTCCATATTTTGTACATTTGTATAAACTGCATTCTGAAACAAACAAAATTGAAAATTGCTCAATTCAACTTTATTCACTCAATAAATGACAACATAATTCATAAATGTTTATTGTGCAACATTTCCAATTTTCAATTTCACATCCTTTCAAAGCGTCACAAAACTAGAGCATAACATTACGAAAAGTGTTGATTTTAATTCATTCATGAACATACTATTGAAAACAACTAAAGTATATCTAAACATGCTAAAGTTGTGTAAAACAAAACAAATGCACACATTTAAAGAGTAGTCTGTACTTAATTAAGAGTTGACATATTTGAAAGCTATTTTGTTAAAGAAATACATTTCATTTTGTTAATATACAAAGGAATAACCGCAATTAAGTAAATGAACGTTTTTAACTGTATTAATTTAAAAAGCATGTGTACAAAATATGACACTCATTGCTATTTTATATGTTAATTTATTAAACTATATTCATGAATAAGCGCGACAAAGACTTGCTTTCTAACAATATTCCTGAACTTGTTTATCTCGGAAAACATGACAATTACCGCTAAATTATATAACCTAAATACAGACATTTTATATAATTATTATTACAACTGTATTCACTTTCACGTAAACACTGCTTTTAAATTGGATGCATTCTGAATGAGTATTGTGTTCGTTTTAGAATGGTGTGCTGAACGTCTTCAGAAGACTGTTGACATGCTTACTGTTAACAAAGATGAGCTTAATATGTATCTGAAAATATTTTATGCTGAGGCTAAACCTTAACAAACTGAAAGCCGTAAAAGAAAGTTTGATGATGAGAATGTAGCTGGGGAATACAATGAAAATGCTAGGGCTGCAATCAACCGCTTCTTTCGCGAAATTAATCGATGATTGGACATTGTTAAAGACTCTGAATTTCAAGAGGCAAATTACATGCTTGATGCAATAATTTAAACAAATCTGAAGTCTGAGCTCAAGCTTCCTACCAGACACAAGTCAATAATCCCAACAAATCAACTGAGGCAGATCAGTAATTACTTGAAAAGCAACACACCAGTGTGTTTTCGATACAGAGTGTGGCATATGCTCAGCATTCAGTATGTGTTTGGCAGCACACTAACTTTGTTAAGACATGTTTTCAAACATGTTATACAATTGTTTGTGTTAAAGAATTTGAAATGAACAGATTGTATTCTGCAACAATCCATACACGTTTAATGAGTGGAGTGAAACTCGAAAAACATTATCAGAAGATTAGCTGGCCTTTTATGGACGATGCCTACAACACAGCGCCTTAGGTACAACACTGGCTAACACTCTGGTCGCCGCCTTGTAACGCTTATGCATACGCCTATATGTATATATAACAATATAATAAAAAATATATATACTTGATTTGCTTACGTGAGAACGTAGTGATTTTACTGCAAGTTAATGTTTCACTGTTAACTCATACGTGTAATATTACTAGTCACTATACAATTGTTATGCGTTTTAATGTTACGACAAACAAAATATCATCAATTGTTTAGATTGAAACGCACGTATAGCGAGCCAATCCGCCCGACACTTAAACTCTGCCAAATGAATACTACCTTTATAATAAGGCGACATTGGTGAAGTTCCGTTTGTCGATGCAGTATACGTTTTTATTTTCAAACACTTTATGAAGATGGGGAGTGTTGTGCAATCAGGCGGTAGTTAGAGTTGTGCCATTTAATGTTTGCATAATGGCAAAAAGCAAGGGACATCGACACTTATTCTACACGTGCCAGATAAATATATTTCTTATGGTTGTCTTTAGCTTTAACTTCGATAGGTATACCACTTGTGTCTTTTTTCCATTCTCTTCATACTGAAACAAACCATGTAAGATTGGTTACAACGGCTGATGCTATCTATCATTTCATTATTGAAATTTGTATATGGTCAATTAAGAAGTCACGTCCATGTTTGAATTAATAAACGTCCTTTACGGTACACACAGTACCTAACTTATCTGATCTAAGGTATACACGTATGCATGTTATTGAAGGTTTAACGTTAATGAATGGTTGTAAGGAAATAATTAAACTAACAATAATTATAATCATTAACGTATGTAAACGTTCATATATATTTTACAATATTTGCAAACTAAGCAGCAAACAAGAGAGACACAGTTCATAATTTAAACATTGAAAGCACTTGAACAAAAACCGCTTAATCATCGTAATATGATATTGTTTTTAAATATTGACATGTTTATGCATTTCTTTGTTAGAAAATATATAAATATTCAATATATTCAAGTTGAGTTTTACGGCACTGTTTATGATTTTTTTTTAATATCATATACCGGTGCCTTTTGTTAAAAAGTTTAAAATCTTAACAGTATACACACTTTAAAAACACGCTGAAGAACAATTGAAGTTAAAGTTGTCTTTTAATTTCAAACAAATCATATTTGCCTTTATTCCCACATTCTTAGTCTGAAATGGCCATACACATGTAATAATAACACGTATTGAACATGAGTATTTTATTTTGAAAAAGTGTTGCAATTTCCAATATGGATCTTTGATTGTTTTTACTTTTTCTGTAAAATAACACATGATGTAAAAAGAAATTGCTTGTCGTTAAGTTTCTATCGAAAACCCACAATAATTGATATCGCATCATTTGGTATTGTAATTATAATTAAAATAGTCTCTATTGACTTACATTGTTTTTCAAAAGAAAGTTACGCTTACAGGAGTATAGCTTGAAGTTGAAATAGTTTTCGCGGTAGTATATACCTTAAATAACAGGTATTTCATTGTTCTATCAGTACCTGTACATACATGTATTTGTTTGTGTATTCTTAGTACATGACCAGTATTTGAATTCAAATTGGCAAAGGTGTAATAACTTGTTTGACGTATACAAGTGTATGCGAGAGAAAAACAACACAGCTATAAACTACTTTGCATATATCAAAGTAAGGGGATCATCATTCATTGTTAATGCGACGGATTTTCTGAAAAGTCATGTATACTTCACGTAGAAAACTTTTCAAATTGAAAAATTATTACATTTAAACTCATTATCAATATTCACTTTCTCGTAACAGTCAGTTTATACGATAGATGTCAATACACATAATACATAGACTGAATGACAAAGTAGGGCCTGAGGTCACCGCCTTCAAACGGTAATCAAACATATTGTTTTGCACAGACAAGTGATGACATTCCTTTTTATCCTGTTCAAATTCCGTATCAGATTTTTCAGTTGATGAATACATTTAAAGCGAAAATCCCTAAACTCAATTATCCAGCAACAGTGCCTAACATCTTATTCCATATAGCACAATTCCTTGCCGTTAGCGATTAGGGGCGCCTTTCCATATGTGCACAGTATATTGTTATTAGTGACCATTGAACACCAATAAAACAGGATTCGTCGACATAGATTATTCTATCGCGTTACGTCAGATAGTTTAGTGTACATTATATTATGCTTAGCCGAAAACCCAGTTATCACGGGCGTGACAATCATACATCTGAATAATTGCTTTTGAACCATTTAATCGTTCAGGTTTTATAAAGTGTGGAGGTAGTTGCTTAACCCAAATGATTACTACAGCTTGTGCCGGTATTTTACGAAATCCGAAAATGGTAAAACACATTATATGTTATCTTTTCCAAAAAGTTGTTGACGTTTACCAGACTGAGTGTTAGATAAGTATGAATCATGAACAGTAAATGTTTTACTCATTTTAAAACTAAAACCAAAATTAATCGCAAACATTATACATATAAAAGCGCTAACGAATATAATCAAAACACTGAAAAAACGTCAGTTGAAATGAGAGAAATATTTAAAAAACAAAGAACACATTATTTGCCGAATATTCAATAACGGTGATACCACTGATGCGCGTTGCATAACGGTGCATTTGAATAAAGTGTGTTTAATCGAACGCTAAATATAAAAATATATATTTATTTATTATTTGAAAATCGTGTACTAGCGCAATTATGTTACAAATATTATTTAAAGCATAGCTGCACACGTATTTTTCTAATGGGCGTACATTTGAATTTGAAATCCAAGGTTTCCATTTTAAATGATATGAAGTGTCTTACTCTTCGTTTGTTTAGCTTCTACGGATGATAGTTGTAAAATTGATTTAGACTGTGCGATCTAGTTGTCCTTTTCATTTAAAACGCAAACTACCTTGGCAATAATTTGTATCCACACAATAAACTGTCGATACAAATACCCTAATTTGTTTATTAACCTTTCATATTTTCAATATATCGTTGTGCATATTGGGCAATCTTGACATTTCATAGTTGGGTTTTTATTCTTGCCGATGACTGCTGACAGATGTAAACATGATGCTTGAGGTACCAATGATACATACAATTTATGAACATTTACTGTTCGTTTTGTTACACGTTCTCCATCGATGTTACCATTAATTGGTTATAAAACATAATGCTCGTTTGTTTTTTTTCCTTTATCGTAAAATGAGCCTTAATTGTCATGCGAGGCTCAATCAGTGTAACAGTATATCATTTCAACAAAAACTTTATCTGAACACGATTCGCTCGCTATGAAGTAAATTTCGCTAAAGAATCACCTATAATTATGAAACGCACTGACTGTAACATTATTGAAAACAAAAAGAGGCTTCTAGTAGGGTAACTGCCACAATATGTTCAATCATTCATGTGTTAAGTTTACACGTTACGTTTGTAAAATCTTCCTTCAGTGCACATTGCAAGATGGGTTATATAATAACCATTAATAAGTTTTGTTTCAGTGACAAAATAGTGTACTACATTCATTTTCAGTATCAACTTTGCAGTGTTAAGGATTCACATTTATTCATTTTAGAATTTAACATGTCACTGTTTCATAAGATATAGTTAGGAAGAAATATCATGGAAGAAAGTGTCGCAACGCTCTTCAAATACTGAATGGTATATAGCGTGTCTACAATAGATTGTCTAACGAATAGAAATGCATAATGACATTTTATCAATTAGTTATGTGTTTGCCAAACTTATCAATACGCAATCAGCTTGAGTCAATTAATTATGATTGACCTCCCGTTATTTAATTAACAGTGCTCGGAAAAAAAGCAAAAAGCCGTGACATTATCTGATATTCGGAGCTTTTTTATTGAAAATGTCAAGAAATAGTCCCGGTATGGTCTTCACGATGTCGAGGTTATTCCAAGTGCACTCTGGTAGTGCCCCAAAATCACAAAGAAAACACGTGACGCTCTCCTTGTTTTGTCAAATCTGTATTTCAGCAATACGCTCTCTATAAGAATTACACAGCTCATACTTAACATGCAAGTCAAAAGCTTTATGTCTTGCTTTACACATGTCATTGCATTTTATATTTTTTTGGCAATATCACTCCCGTTTCAATATCAATACACCATGTCGAACTAGTTTTTAAATCGTCCTGAACTGATTTGTCACAAATAGGACTGAGTCGAACACCTAACGATTGGTTGAAGTTTTTGGCCGATAAAGAAGATCGTTTCCGGGACTTCAGAAATTACTCGATTCCTTCCCGGAAGTGTTCAGTTAGCTCCCAAAGCCCTCATACTGGTCCTCCTGTGTCCCGATATTGTTGTCTGGACGCAAAAAGGGAACTATGCTCTAAATGGTGTTGACAAGGTGTCGGGGCGATGCCATTGAACATTATTGATGATTCAAATAGGAACATAATACATAGCTTATGGATTGTGTATATGTGTGCGAGTAAAATAAAGAGAACTTAGTCCGGTCCACTTTGAATGTTTTCCTATTTCTTTGTTATGAATACGTCACCATCTAATTACGACTTCCGTTGCACGTGACACTACGTTAGTTCTTTAGTCACATTTCTGTGCATGCACACATATATTTAACTTACTATAATGAATTTGGAAATATTACACTTATTAAATGATATGGTACTACGCTTGCTAAGTAAGTGAGACGTTTAAGTGAGTCTACTACTAGCATGGTAATGACTTAGAAGTGACATGGTATTCTTGTCCAAATTAAATGTACTATCAATATATAACTCATGCTTGAGCTTGTCAAGACACATGGGCGCGTATGTATAATTATAATTATTTTAAGACTATGACCTGTATATTGTTGAACATCGTTTTTTCGTAAATAAGTTTCTTTATAGAATTTATGCATGCACACTAAGTTCCCTTTGTTTAAAGTATTGAAATGACAGATGAGTTTTATTATACGAACATGAGACAAATCTTTTTGTCGCAGATATATCACTTGTTTCATTTTAATCCACTTCGCAGCTATTCTAGTGTTTATTGGTGTGCCTGTTAACGAATACATTTAACTTGGAAAGACGCCCACTACAGTATTGAGCATCAGTGCCTAACAACAACGCTCTTTGTACAAACATCCAAATACAATCCTATACAGCCAGTGACAATAAGCGGTCTCTCCACAAGCGTACCATACACAAGAATTAGTAACCATCGAACACAAGTTAACGGATTTGTTGTAAGAGAATTCGCTATCTCCAAACTACGGATAGCTCACAGCAGAGAATAGGATATTTACAATAAAGCGTCTTATTGCGCGTTTTTTTATAAGTAAAGACGGCCACAATTTGTATAGTATGCTTTAAGAGACCACAGTAATATTTTATCAATTACGTCAGTTTGATTGCAGTTTTTTTATTTCACAAGTTTTAATTGTAAGATGCGTAATGCACAAATACAGAAAAAAGAAATGTCATGGCTATATATGATAAACATGCAAGAAATAATTATGATAGCTTACGTAAATTGTTAAAATTGACCTATAAAGTAAAATGAATGTAAACTTTTTCCGCGTTAAACTGAACACTATTTTCAATTCAGCCATAACACAAACTTCATAAAATATAAAAATGGAACAGATTTTTCTTATTATATTCCAATGGCTGTTTAAGTTGTTATTCTACACCATGCATGTTTTAAAACATCGACCAATTTTCTTCACACTGCTGTATTAAAATTAGTGAATGCAGTTTCCGGACGCCATCCAATTGTAAAGAATCGGAAGTATCATCCAACGTCATTGTGTAGGAAGTGTTCAGGAGGCACCCTAGATGCCTAATGTAAACCCACATGCGATACCGAACATTCGCATATTGCTATCAATATACTTATTATATGGTTTCTATATGGCTTAAATTGTTATCAATGATGTCATTGTATAGGACATATCAAATAACCACACCTTTTAATAATGCATGCTTCCTTAAGACTATTAACCAAGATTTTAACTAGGCTTTAGGTTTTAAATCACCATGCATTGCTTGTTATTTAAATATTTGAATACGATATATCATGCGCTTGCATTTTGTGAGATATTAAAGTTATTTTATTTGACATTTGCACTTGAACTCCAAAATATATATTAAGTTTTCTTACGGACTTTCAATTTCAATCCGCATATATCGTTTAAAATGTTATTGGCATTTTGTTGTTTGTTTCGATGTTCATTTGTTTGAATCAGAAGATGCTAAGTGATGACAAAATTGAAGTCGCCTGGTCCTTTGCAAAACAAAAACAACGTCGTGAAACTCAATTAAATCGTTTAAGTATGATACTGCATTTGTTTGTCAAGTAAATCCAAATAGTATCAAAATAGTCGCTGAACATTAAATTGGTATATTGCTACCAATTTCGCTGTACGTTTGGGAATACAAGTTGTTAAGATGAATTATAAATACTGCGCATTTATTATTAATGGAAAACCACATAACATTTCCGTTGAAAATGATTTTAGTAAGATATTTTTGTATAAATGACACCACTGATGTATTTATAATGCCTAACGCATTTGCTCAATTGTGTAATATAATTACACTTATTGATATAGTATATTACCATTTTGTATATAGATTGAACGCAATAATGATTTAAAGAGATGAATAATCATTATACATCTGCAAATGTATTATATAACACAAGTTTACATGGCTTTTAAAAAAGTGTTTTTAAAAAGGTGTATTAAAATCTAAATAAGTCAAATGTTATAAAATGCATTATTTTAATTGAATTATCTTTACTTATTATTATATATCGATAGATTACTTCTCATTTAACTTGTAAAGTACAGTCTTTATGTTTACTTATTGTAATGTTATTAAATACGTTTATTCTTTATTACTCTATTATACTGCATGGTGATCCCTTGATTTATTTTAACTTTCTTTACCAAAAAGCACACAGCTGTTTTTTCAGTCATTATTGAGCTGTTTAGTTTCAAAGCAGCACAATGATTGCGTTACTACAAGTGATAAAGGTGATATGGCACACAGCTGTCGTTTTTAGTCATTATTGAGATGTTGAGTTTCAAAGCAGCTCAATGATTGCGTTACTACAAGTGATAAAGGTGATACTGCACACATCTGTCGTTTTCAGTCATTATTGAGATGTTGAGTTTCAAAGCAGCGCAATGATTGCGTTACTATAAGTGATAAAGGTGATATCGCGCTGCTTTGCAGTAATTTTAATTAAAATGTGTTACACCTGTTTGTTGTTAAATAATGTAAAGTGTGCATTTGATAATACGTTTTTTTAAATCTTAACCCAAAACTTAAAAAATACTTATGTATACACATTTGAAAAAAAAACACATACATATGATTTTTTAAATTATTTTAAATGTACATGGTTCCGTCTAATGATGAACTGTGCTAAAAGGCTATGACATAACATGCATATTGAATTGTAGTTTTCATTTAATAATGTTTAGCACGCCGCTGTGTAAGGTTCATATGTTTAGTGTCATCTACACGTGATCTTCCGTAATCGGATCTTTTGTGCAACTAATGACTGATTGTATTGTGTTATGCAATGTTGAGTCATTTTGAACATGTTTTGTCATGGGGAAAAATGACGTCAACAAACATGATATTACCCAACACAATTGTCTGCGATATAAAGAATATGTGCACTCAATGACTAGTTCGTTTATCGTTTCAGTCGTGATTAGTGCGTAATGCGTTTGTCAGTTGATGATGTATGAGCTGATACGCAATAACTACATGCTCCTATTATATGTATTGCACAGGAACGCGAATAAGGATTCGTAATCCCCAAACTGCTTTTTAACGTCCGCCAATATCTTAATATGAATTGCTTTATCACAATGTTGTAAATATATGTATTTATCTAGATATGCATCCTTATATTAACACATTAACATCAATTATGAACATTTTTTAGTTGTAAAGCGATCCAAATGTATTTGCCTAGAAATGATTTTTATTCGATATGTTTGTATAACAAATACATTTATTCTGCAGATGCGTCCCCGATCAAAACCTCTTCTTGCTTTCTCTTGCCATAAGTCTTACCCCTTTAATTGAATATATGACCGTTTCAAAAGCAGTACAACATAATATATTGTACTATATATTGTAACAAAATGATTACTTATAGACACATTAGTATTTAATGACCGTACTATTTTAGGTTGTACATTGAGGATGTGTTTACAAACAGACGGAAATATATCTTTAAAAAGTGTGTAGGTGAAGTTGATCAGCCAGAGGATAAAAATATTTCAATTGAACGAAATAAATAAAAAGGCAGAACAATTAAACTAGTTTTATGTATATATAGACGAAATCAGTATATTTTTTCCAGGATTTTATCGTTTTGGGTGAGTTTGAGAAACTCGAAACCCATACATTTTTCTGCATTATTGTCAGAAATATGCAACTCATTATCTTAAATTGACCGCTGGCAGAGGAAGAAATGCTTCGTCCAAATATAAATATATAATCAGGATATAAGAAACAGAAAACAGTGTGTGATGTCCACTTTATTTGTGGTACATTTTTAGGACATGAGTAGAATCGGTCCAGTAACCTGAAATAGAAGGAAACAGTTGAGAGTTGTTTTAGTGTGTTTGTTGTTTAAATTGGAAAATATTTTGTTATGAAATGATTCAAAATCAAAGTCAAATTTAAACATCTGCTATCTGCTCACAACTTTATAACACATTCCCTTCACTTCACGAACAATGTGCTGCCATTACACATGTTTACAATATATCGGACTTAATGACAAATGATGACCTATAGACGTGGATTTATTGCAATAACAAACGCAGAAGAGTTAGCGACACATTATAAGATCTTGACAACTGAGTATCTTATTTTGTTAGTTAACTTAAGTAATAACGGCTACACTATATTCAAAATTATTCAGACCTGTTTCAGATGGAAGACCACATAAATATTCTCCTCTTGAATATAAACAATATCCAAATAAAGATCAGATTGAACGGAATGTGTTTTAAAGTCGGCTGTTGTCAATTAATAAGTTTTCAGTCGTGAATAGAATTCGTATATACCGTAAATAGTAGCTTTATTTATTATGTCAGGATTAATTATGATTACGTTTGTCCATTTTAATAATTGACATATACAATAATACATTATTACATATCAAAGTCGCCTAGTCTTGAATAACAGATGAACCAATCAACGTCTTGAAACTTAATGCAACTTGTTTTAGGAGGATATGTTGCAAATGTTACATTTATCTTTATTGCAGCATTCACAACAAAAACTCTGGTTTGATCTCATTTTGGATAATTGTATTTTATAAAACAAAATGTCAACTAAAGTCAAATTAACGTTAATATTTATTTTATTTCATTTTAAGTACACGTACATCAATATGTCTAGTTTTCTCAGTGTGGCGGTAAACACGATATTGGTCTTGTCAAATACCAGTTGTACACGTTGCTTTGGGAAAACAAGTCGTTCAGCTGCATCTTAACGATAACGTTATAATTGTCAATGGCAAACCCCATGACGTTTAAAGCGCAAATGGTTGAAATAAGATATAGGTTTACTTATGACAAAGATATATTTCAGTGTTGCACTTTTAGTATATTTGATCAATATTTTATAAATTTAAATATAAATACATATAAATAAATATATACGAATGTGAATAACGCAGCTTTCAATTAACTAGGCTATGTAACGCGCGTTTGTTTGTAATTCTAACACGGCACGTTCCAAATTTCATATAAACAAAGAAGAAAATCGTCCATGGGTTATTCTGCAACAAATTATGGGCGGAGCTTATACCCTGAAAGCACGCGCTGTAGCTAAACAAAACATGCCGATACATTTTCCACCAGCGTAATAATCCGAAATTTTATGAATGAAAGTCACGTGACAAAATACTACGCTATAAACAGAAATGCGTAAAATTGACCCAATTTCCCACGGTGTTCGTCTGCTGCTTCGATACTAAAATGGCTGAAGTTCGAATCGGGGCAGTGTGCTCTTATCGCGGATCGAATTTGTTCTGTACAGTATCGTCAGTTTATTTCAATTTATTGTCACATATACAGTGTTGTTTTCTTGTAGATGTAACACTCTTGCGTTAATTTAAAGTGTACAATGAAAACAGGTTAGATTACGCAAGTTATTGTTGTTCTTATTTAACCAAACGTGAGAAATGAAATGGTTTTTTTCCAACCAGTTTGGCTGTTATTGAGGGCGGAGATCTGATCGACAGAACAGCCGAAAGCTATTTTTATGGGCAGAGCTTCACATAAAATAGTATGCAAGAAAAATAAGATACATTCTATAAATCTTTAGTAAAATCGTGTTAGAATCGAAATAATTCGTGTACGTTATAGTTTGTTGTTGAATAACCCACGGCCGGAAGTTTAGATGCGTGGTTTCAAATCACTCGTGCTTCGCACTCGTGATTTAATCCCTACGCATCTAAACTTCCGGCCGTGGGTTATTCGACAACAAACTATAACGCACACGAATTATTTCTTAAATATTAAAAACTTGGTCCTTAACAAATTCTCGTCAATGGCACATCCATCATACACACGTATATATTAAAATCCAGCGATTGATGTAAATCATTTGTGACACATGCATATTTTATCATACCATCGCATTAATATCTGCCTGATATAACGTGGCCTGATATATTATATAATATCATGGTAACAGGAAGTTCTTATATCGGTCAATGTTTGGAGTTAAATAGGATTAACAATCAAGTAAACAATTTCTATCAACATGAATCAAGTTTAACAAAACAAAAAATTTGAATACCAAGAACGTACATATTTTATTCTAGTTTAAAAGTCAAAAATCACAATCACGTTTATTTTTTTTTAAATCACCACAGCCCGCACTACTGAAGTAAAATGACGTCATCAATTGGGCAATATAATCTTAAATATCAATATAGTGATTGCATTCGCAAGTGTTGCACATAAAGTCAAGTCAAATGATAACTGTATGCTAATCCTCAACTTTTTAAACAATGATTTAACACGCTTATGTCAGTATTGACACCATCATCAAAATGTCAATTTCAATACACATCTCCAAAATGGTGTCTCCAAACTATTCGGTGAAGTGTGTTCTTCAATTAAATTTGTCGCTGCGGTCCATTCCTGATCTCCAATTCAAGACGTTTATAAATAAAGCAGGTGTTCTCTGCCCGTGCAAACAACTGTTATTTCAATACGATGGTTAAAATAAGCGATTATTCGTGTCGTCTTTTCGAACGCCGTTGCTACATGTATGTCAAACGTGTAAAAGCCGGATCAGCAAAATCAGGGGGGAACGGTAAATTTTAAATATAAAATGGATTGTTTTGCAGATTGTTAGGAAAATGTGGTATGATAAACAGAAAAACAGGTTACTGTCACATCGTTTTGTAATATGTGGCGTGTTCTGAGACTTTTGGGTCTAATTCGGCAAGCCTCATTCCGAGAAAACGACGTTTGAAATGACGTCGTGCAATTTGCGACGAAATTCAGATCAATTTACTCTAGTTTGTCCAATGTTAGCGTGAAAAGTATTTAAACAACATTAATTTCAACTGACCCAGGTTTTAACGATGTAAATTCAAAATGAATTGGTTGCGTTTGACCTATCAACAATTTCTTTTATATGGATTACTCCCCTTTTACATTCGTAGCCCATTCAGTAATTGATAGAATTTCAACCTTGGAAGATTATCGATACACATTTCGATGTCGATAATGGTCATATATGTATCGTTTCAGTGTGGATTTTACTGGTTTTCGATAAAGGTAAGTGTTAGTTTTTGAAACGCGAGACTGTTTCATGTGACCTGATTTTAAATGTTAAAAGATTAATGGAAAACCTGACAATTAAACAAACCGGAAACGAAAACGAACAAAATGGCTACCGTGACCTTCTTTGACATTTGTTTGTTTACATTAACACAAAATGTAGAATTTTCGGTCAAATATTAATCTTTTGAAATGGCAGACAGTCAATTAGCATGTGCTAGTTGTAGCACTGTACCGCCTGAACTTACCTGCCATCAAGACCCAGACTTTCACGAAGAGTTAGAATTAGTTGGTGAACTGTACTTTGACAATAATGAAAATGACGGTTCTGATGATTGTGACTCTTGTTCTGATATTGATAATGATTGCAACGAAAATGTTAACTCTTTGAATGAAAGTAATTATTTAGATACAGAAGGCATAAAGCAACAATCTTTTAAAATAAATGGCTGTGGTTGTACCCGTCTGTACTCAAACAAACCATGCAGCTCAGTTGTAAACTGGGGTACTCTTATTTCGTACAGGCTTTCTTGTTTGGAAAAATCAAAACAGGAACTAGATTTGATTGTAAAATACCAAATTTTCAATCATACGCAGAGTGGACCAGTAACAGTTGGATTAAAAAGAAAAGCAGTGGATAGAAAACGGCAAAGGCAGAATTTTTACTTTGCTGGGCAAGTAGTTTGTCGCAATACATTTGCTTTCGCTCATGGTGTGTCTAAAAACACAATTATTTCGATTGGTAGCTCCATTGATGTAAACAGTCTTGAAGCCAGAGTACATGGAAATAACAAGAAACTGCCTAAACACACACTCAAGTTACAAGATGTCCAGATGGTAAAAACATTTCTTGAAAATTATAGTAGCCAAAATGGAATGCCACTACCTGGACGAACACCACAGGCCAATGAAAAGTGTATCCTCCTTCCATCAGACAAAAACAAAAGTGATATATATGAATTGTATTGTGGTGCACTTGACCGAACTGGCCAGAAACAAGTGGGGCCTTCCACTTTTAGGAAAATATGGTTAGAACAGTGTCCATATTTGTTGGTGATGAAGCCTGCCACTGATCTGTGTTTAAAATGTCAAAAACATGTAGAAAACATTACAAAGTCTGGTAACATCACAGAAGAAGAGAAACAAATTAAATTAGAAAATTATCAAAAACATTTAGAGAAAGTAAAATGCCAGAGAGATCATTAGAGGGAGCAATGTGAGAGGACAAAGCTTGAGTTTGATCAATTTTCAGATGCAAATAAAAAAAGAGGTATTTTACAAAAGTGAATAGTCAAGTTTATGCTAAAAAAGTGATTACAATTATGTTTTTGCTTGTATTTAAAATGTCATTTTGATAAACAAAAATGTTACTTATAGATTTCCAAGATGTTATATGAATAAATTAAAACAAAATTGTAAATACAATTATAAAGGCATGTTCACTTAGTGTTAATGGTATATTTTTTTATATATAATTAGCTAGGTTTGATATTAAACATATCTATCAATATATTTTAATACTTTTGACATGTTAGCAGTGGTTTAACAATACATTTTATTAACAAATGTAATTAACAATTGTGTGCAAAGCCAAAATAGTAATGATTTTTTTTAAAACTTCATACTCATAACAGGACAAAGATCAAAAGCCACAGATGCCACGGTCCACTACAGCTTCGACTACAGCCAACAGGTGTTCTATCCTCAACAGGCACAGGCAGTGGGTCCGATGTACTTTAAAACTCCTCGAAAATGTCAATGCTTTGGGGTGTGCTGTGAGTCTTCAGGTAAATAAAAATAATGCATGGTTAAATTTTCAGAAAATTGTTATGTATATAAAATGTAACGTTTTGTAAAAAAATGTTGTGATCTATAATATATAACAAATTTAAATTGTTATTTATATTTATTTAGATTTAAGATTATTAGCACATGCAAATATATAACACATGAGACAAAGAATGTATCACATATTTCAAAGAGTTATCTAGGTCTATTTAAAATGCCAATTTAAGAGCATCAAATAAAACGTTGTTGCTGTATGCATACTTTTAACAATATGGAAGTTCTATAACTAAAGTAGGTTCATATGAGCATGGATGCTAAGGACCTATGGATAACCCATTAAGCTGAGAGCTTATTTACAATGGGGTCCAACAATGGGGTTTATATATTATTACTTATAATGTCCCAGTAAGACATGTATATGTGCTATTATTTATACATTGCCAATTTGGTGTGAAAAAAGCCACATTTGGGTTGATTTTTACAGGAACGCAGATATTTTATCTCGTTGATGAGGCCTTTCAGTCCGTGGGAAAAGGGGCCAATAGTGTGACCTCAATGCTGCAGCACCACTTTAGCCATCTTGGTTATGGAGAGAGGAATGTGGTCCTTCATATGGACAACTGTTCGGGGCAAAACAAGAATAACGCGGTCGTAGGGTAAATATTTTGATTTGTATTAGTTAAAAATAGATTTACTACAATTTGCTAAGAAGGTAATTTAATAAATATTTTCATGCTAAGAATTCATAAAAGATTTAATTTTAGTTTTGAAAAGACAGAATAAACTGTTGCTTATTTTATATCTTTGTTTACAGGTACGGCATGTGGCGGGTTCTTACAGGCCTGCACGACTCTATTGAGTTCAGCACCATGGAGGCCGGTCATACCAAATTTAGCCCAGACTTGCACTTTGGATTGTGGAAGGTATTAAATTGATGTTTTAAGTTTGCAAGAATAAAGAATCAATTATCTTTAATTATCAATACACATTTCATTTATTATACGTTGGCATATTTATAGAGGATATTTGTTGGATTCGATGGAATATCGATTTTATTTCACGAGTGATCATAGAAAATAATATGTTCACGAGTGGCGCAGCCACGAGTGAAAATATGTATTTTTTTATGATCACGAGTGAATAAAATCGATATTCCATCGAATTCAACAAATTTTCTTTTTATTTTATGCTTTTTTTCACCGTTAAGTTACATTGTAAAAGAGTTTAACTGGATAATTTCGCTGGATTTATGACGTCATTTCACAGTAAAACAGTGAAAAATATCGATATTTTTCACTGTTATTTTTCACTGTGTAAAACAGTGAAATAACAGTTTTAATTCACTGATATTTCTCTATAAACCACCGGAAAGCATAAAATAAATTATTATATCTGAAAATACTGCAGCACCATTATATGGAAAGTAGTGTTAAGAACACAGGAGGGAAGCCCATATTGTTTTTATTTAATAGCATATATAAAAAAAAAATGGGCTTCCCTCCTGTGGTTAAGAAATGTTGTTGTAGGCAATACATTAAATTTTGCTTTCATATACTTAAAGGTGCGTTGGAGGAACACCACTGTCAACACCTTGGAAGATGTTGTGGAGACAGTCAGGCTATCATCCCGCAATGGGCACAACATTCCCCACTTTGTACAAGATCCGGAGAATCCTGTCCAGTTTTACAACTGGACAGAATTCTTGAAACCAGTATTCAAGCGAATACCAAATCTGCTGTCATACCACCACTTCAGGTTTTCATTTATTGTTATTTTTCCACATATTTAAAACATTTCATGCTACAGGTATAAGTCAATACACTGTTTGTACACAATGATATCAGAAAAACGCTTAGATAAAAAAGTTCAATACAGGCAGTCGTGTGTTGTTCGATTGTTATTTTTATTTCAAAAGCAATTATATAACATGAAAAAGATAATAAAACATACCTATTTTCTAAAAAATTATAAAATAATTTAACAGCATTATAGTTAGGTTCCAGTTTCTAAATTTATAACATGAAATCTAAGTTTGTGTATTTGTTTAAAATTCAGAATGACCTCTGACAAGCCAGGCATAGTGTATGTGAGGCGATATGCTTCGGATGCTGAGGAGGCTGTGAAGATCCTGAAGAAAGATTCTTTCGTTCTGAATGGAATGCCCCCCCCCCCAACTGGAGCCACTTGGCTTGTCTGCAGAACGCCAGTGGTACCTTCATGACGAAATCGCGCCACTCTGTAACTCATTATGTGCCAGTACCTGTCCACGGCCAGATGTACCGAAGCCGACGAAATAACAATGATTTTAAAATAGTTCCCCTGTTTTAGATTGTTCATGTTGTTTATGTATATAATGTATGGTAACCATGGAAACCTGACCATACCTCATTGTCAACTTCAACAACATTAGTATGTTTTTGTAAAACTCTTACAATGACTCAATACCAGGTGAAATGAAATATAATGCAGTGTGACAAGTAATATAATTGAATTTAAAATTTAATAGTTGTGTATATAAACTGAAAACATTAATTTAATGTAAATATTTATGTTAAGTCTCTTAGCCTTGGCTCTATTTTTCATGCAGTATGTAATATAGTATAAATGTCACAATAAGAAATTGTTGATTGCATTTGATAACTAAAGAGTGTAGTATTATTGCTATGTTTAATGTAGAAGATGGTAATTATAACTGATATTCATATTGTATACTGTTGCCATGGTTACAACAAAATAATTATGTGTATATCATGTATTAATTTAAAAGTCTTTAATTAATGAACAATGTCTCATGTAAAATATAATTGTTATTGGAACAGTTTAAAGAAGAATTTTCAATTTTAATACGTCATGGTTCGCATATTAAATCTTAGCAAGTGTATTCTATGTAATTCAATTTCGGTTAGAGTCTGTGATCAATAGAACAAATTAATAGATAGAACATGTATACAATTAATTGATTCGTGTATTAAGTAACAGTTCTTTTATATATGTATATTACTTTCTTGCATTTTAAGGTGTGAGGAAATGCTTTGAACTGATTTTGTAAAAAAAAATCAATTATTTTGAAATTTTTGCAAATGGTTGCTATGGTAACCGAAATTTGTTTCGTAATGGTCTTATAAATTTACATTAATTTAATATTATAAGTTTTGTCCTTGTAAAAGGCCAGTGAGTGAGTGATTTTCCTCTGCAATTATAAATCTATTGAACCATAATGCAATTGACATAAACATAAATGAACAGAATGACAAATTTCGTGTGTTGATGGGTATTTTTACGGTCATATTTTTAACATTAAAAAGAAGAATATGGCAAAATTTATATTTTTTCTGTGTTAACTATACATTGAGGCTTCTAAAAATGTTAATAACTCAATTTCGCCCATATACCCCATTTTGACCAAAAATCTCAGAACGAGCAACATATATCAGGTTCGGCACGAATTAAAAACGGCTCGGCAAGCCTCGCCGTTATATTATTCTAAGCCTCGCCTGATATATTACAAAACGATGGGACTGTAACCTGTTATTCTCTATATATGTAGTCAATAATACCACCAATCTTAAAGCTGTACAACAGAAGCGATGTAAAATTGCCAGTAGCAAATGTATGATCAGCTGAAGATAACATAACATATTAAAATATTTTCCCAACGGCCACACACACAAACATAATATAACATAACATATTAAAATATTTTCCCAACGGCCACACACACAAACATAATATAAGGATTGTTTACAGATATACAGCGGTGCAAATGTATTCATCTTAAAATGACCCGTAATTAGTTTTATTCAGTATAGAAAATACAATTATACTGCCGATGAGTCACGGATCCTAACCTATCCCTGCTTCTCTTGCCGTTCGCGCAACAATAAGTTTTTCCAGATGCTTACTCTTAAAGGGAATATGAGACAGTTTTAAAAGCACTAAAGAACGATATGGTGAAACAGACCACGTAATAACGTGAACAGTGAAAATCATAACGATTAAGCCATTATTGACAACATGTTAAATACAACAAGATGTGTACATGAACGATAAGTATTTCATTCGTCTTAAACGGCATTTGTATTTAGGGTTGCCAATTTGGGATGTGTTTATATTTCGTATGCAAATTTGGATCTTAGCTTTACATGTTTGTAATTAAAAACCATCAAACAGAAAGATAGTCATTAAAAGTATTGTAGAAAACACACAAATAAAAGGGTAGACAAGTTAAAACGTATTACAGCAATATATATATATATATATATATATATATATATATATATATATATATATATATATATATATATATATATATATATATATATATATGCACACTCAATAATACTTTCAGCGTTGGGTTTTTGGTTAGGTCGACTTACGCGAATCAAATACATGTGTCTGCCTCATTGCGAACTTTATTGGAAACAATGATATTAACCTTAGAGATGTTAGAGAGGGAAAAACCTCTTATCGATATGAATATATAATATTGATATTCGCGATATGAAATCGATGAGATTTTATATGGCTTTATGGTGCAGTTTCAGACGATACGTATAACGGGTGAAGTTATACAATGTATATCTCATACATAAGCATTGGAGTTGTTTGTGCGTGTTGGTCCTGTCTATATTGGGCTATATATTGCTTTAAAATGCTTCAAAATTGAAGATACATTTTATATTGAATTATTTAATTTGTCCATGCATTATCGTCTGTCGTATACAACACTGAACAAAAATACATTACTTTAATAGAGTAACAAGGGACAAAATTGTCACAAAACCAGGTTTTCATTGTGAAAAAAAATCTGATAAAGGGAGAAAACTCAAACTGAACTTTTGAAATGAACAAACAAAATTAACCCCCTTTATAAGTTTGTTTTTAAAAAAAATCTATTTTTAGTCGTGGCGACCTTGACATTGGAGATATTGACGTGATTTTTTCGTGCGACACACCGTCCCATGATGGTGAACAAATGTGCCAAATGATTTTAAAATCTCAGAATGAATGACATAGTTATGGCCAGGACAAGCTCATCTATGGCCATTTTTGACCTTTGAACTCAAAGTGTGACCTTGACCTTGGAGATATCGACGTAATTATTTCGCGCGACACACCGTCCAATGATGGTGAACAAATGTGCCAAATGATTTTAAAATCTGACAATGAACGACATAGTTATGGCCCGGACAAGCTTGTTCCGCCCGCCCGCCAGCCCGCCAGACAGCCAGCCAGCCAGCCAGCCAGCCAGCCAGCCCGCCCGCATTCGCCAATCTAATAACCAGTTTTTCCTTCGGAAAACCTGGTTAAATATAGTTAATCGCAATAATTGATGGCTACAAACGTGCATGTACTTGTACATGCGTTTGTTATTTGGATAATGTTGTAGTAAAGTTTTGAAGGACACGTATCACTGTGTTAAGTGTTTATAAGCACGACGATCCATAAAAAGATTTGTCAATCATTCAAAGAGTGAACTGGTTCCTTCAAATTCAATTATATAAGTCTCAACATATTTAGCCGTTACATTTCTTTTACCGATAAAGACATGCTTACATAGGACCACAACAATCGTTTATAAAATCTGCCATGTCGAATAACAAGTGAAATTACCGCTGAAGGAAATCAATGAATGACCTGTTGGTTATTACAGAACACACAGGCTCGTGGTTCAGATTTTCAGGCCGAGCAAAATTAACTTCGCTTTATTCGGCACCGACCTAGTATTCGATTTATCCCATCAATTTTCTAAATCGCCAATTATTTCTTTAAAAATAGAATAGGACAATAGAACTACACGGAAAGTCCCAAAGTTATTTTAAGCAAACATTGTTTCATTATTTTATTCGTGCTGAGCCTAATTTATTACACAAAGATCAGGCACTAACCAGTTTTTCTGTTTATCATACCTCTACGTTCCCGATTTTAAAGAAATAATGAAAAAACATACTAAAAACTGCAGCTTTAGCGGAAAAGAATATGACTATTATCGTTTGACGCGTTAATAATGACGTCATTAGTACGCGCACTTATTAATTGTAAAAAATGTGTTTTATTTTGGTTTTTGAGATGCATTTTGTGTTTAAAATATATTACATCTTGGTATTAAAGTATTTGTTTTGTTGAATCTGATTTGGTTTTACTAAAAGTGATCACTTTATAGTTGATTCCGAGTTATTTGACCATCCTACACACATGACTGATATAAGAGTCCGCCGCGCGTGACAGCTACATTTCAGCATTGCCGAAATAAAGAAAAATATATTCCACATTGGTTTATTTCGACAATGCACGTCAGATGATGGAATAAAATAATATTTCACATATGTAAGTCTAAACTCCAATATGTGCATCGACAATTTCAAGGTGTTGACCCCATATTAACAACTTTTTGGTATTTACTGATAAGTTTAAAGTATTGTTCAGCGTTGTTTAATGCAGGCCTCTAGTCACTTGCCGTGTACAACATACGAATGTTTGTAAACCTCATTTATATCGTTACTTGGATTGTTTGGTGTATTCTTTTTATATAAGTAAAATGTGTACACATTTGTATTCCATGATTTGATAATTTTGAAATTCTAATATTGCTTGATTAAACTGTTTATAATATCTTGATGAGTACCATTACATTGATGAATATTATAATGTCATTTTTGACAACGTACTTTAAAGATCTATTTTCATGAACCAATCAACGTTTTGAAACTTAATGCAACTTGTTTTAGAAGCATTTGTTGCAAATGTTACATTTATCTTTATTGCAGCATTCACAACAAAATCTCTGGTTTGATCTCATTTTGGATAATTGTATTTTATAAAACAAAATGTCAACTAAAGTCAAATAAACGGTAATATTTATTTTATTTCATTTTAAGTTCACGTACATCAATATGTCTAGTTTTCTCAGTGTGGCGGTAAACATGATATTTGTCTCGTCAAATACCAGTTGTACACGTCGCTTTGGGAAAACAAGTCGTTCAGCTGCATCTTAACGATAACGTTATAATTGTCAATGGCAAACCCCATGACGTTTAAAGGGCAAAATGGTTGTAATAAGATATAGGTTTACTTATGACAAAGATATATTTCCGTGTTGCACTTGTAGTATATTTGATAAATATTTTATAAATTTAAATATTAATACATATAAATAAATATATACGAATGTGAATAACGCAGCTTTCAATTAACTAGGCTATATAGCGCGCGTTTGTATGTAAATACGTAATATTAAAAACTTGGTCCTTAACAAATTTCTCGTCAAAGGCACATCAATCATACACACGCATATATTAAAATCCAGCGATTGATGTAAATCATTTGTGACACATGCATATTTTATCATACCACCGCATTAATATCTGCCTGATATATCGTGGCCTGATATATTATATTATATCATGGTAAACAGGAAGTTCTTATATCAGCCAATGTTTGGAGTTAAATGGGATTAACAATAAAGTCAACAATTTCTATCAACATGAATCAAGTTTAACAAAACAAACAATTTGAAAACCAAGAACGTACATATTTTATTCTAGTTTAAAGTCATAAATCACAAACACGTTTTTTTTTTAAATCACCACAGCCCGCACTACTGAAGTAAAATGACGTCATCAATTGGGCAATATAATCTTAAATATCAATATAGTCATTGCATTCGCAAGTGTTGCACATAAAGTCAAGTCAAATGATAACTGTATGCTAATCCTCAACTTTTTAAACAATGATTTAACACGCTTATGTCAGTATTGACACCATCATCAAAATGTCAATTTCAATACACATCTCCAACATGGTGTTTCCAAACTATTCGGTGAAGTGTGTTCTTCAATTAAATTTGTCGCTGCGGTCCATTCCCGATCTCCAATTCAAGACGTTTATAATTAAAGCAGGTGTTCTCTGCCCGTTCGTAGTGCAAACAACTTTTATTTCAATACGATGGTTAAAATAAGCGATTATTCGTGTCGTCTTTTCGAACGCCGTTGCTACATGTATGTCAACGTGTAAAAGCCGGATCAGCAAAATCAGGGGGGAACGGTAAATTTTAAGTATAAAATGGATTGTTTTGCAGATTGTTAGGAAAATGTGGTATGATAAACAGAAAAACAGGTTACTGTCACATCGTTTTGTAATATATCAGGTTCGGCACGAATTAAAAACGGCTCGGCAAGCCTCGCCGTTATATTATTCTAAGCCTCGCCTGATATATTACAAAACGATGGGACTGTAACCTGTTATTCTCTATATATGTAGTCAATAATACCACCAATCTTAAAGCTATACAACAGAAGCGATGTACAATTGCCAGTAGCAAATGTATGATCAGCTGAAGATTAATGATAATGTTAAAGTCTTAAAATAACACAACATATTTACAACGACCACACACACACACATAATATAACGATTGTTTACAGATATACAGCGGTGCAAATGTATTCATATTAAAAGAACCGTAATAAGTTTTATTCAGTATAGAAAATACAATTATACTGCCGATGAGTCATGGATCCTAACCAATCCCTGCTTCTCTTGCCGTTCGCGCAACAATAAGTTTTTCCAGATGCTTACTCTGAAAGGGAATATGAGACAGTTTTTTAAGCACTAAATAACGATATGGTGAAACAGACCACGTAATAACGTGAACAGTGAAAATCATAACGATTAAGCCATAATTGACAACATGTTAAATACAACAAGATGTGTACATGAACGATAAGTATTTCATTCGTCTTAAACGGCATTTGTATTTAGGGTTGTCAATTTGGGATGTGTTTATATTTCGTATATTAATTTGGATCTTAGCTTTGCATGTTTGTAATTAAAAACCATCAAACAGAAAGATAGTCATTTAAAGTATTGTAGAAAACACACAAATAAAAGGGTAGACAAAATAAAACGTATTACAGCAATATATATATATATATATATATATATATATATATATATATATATATATATATATATATATATGCACACTTAATAATACTTTTCAGCGTTGGGTAGTTTTTTGGTTAGGTCGAATTACGCGAATCAAATACATGTGTCTGCCTCATTGCGAACTTTATTGGAAACAATGATATTAACTATAGAGATGTTAGAGAGGGTAATACCTCGTATCGATATGAATACATGTATATAATATTGATATTCGAGTTATGAAATCGATGAGATTTCATATGGCTTTATGATGCAGTTTCAGATGATACGTATAACGGGTGAAGTTATACAATGTATATCTCATACATAAGAATTGGAGTTGTTTGTGCGTGTTGGTCATGACTATATTGGGCTATATATTGCTATAAAATGCTTCAAAATTGAAGATACATTTTAAATTAAATTATTTAATTAGTCCATGCATTATCGTCTGCCGTATACAACACTGAACAAAAATACATTACTTTAATAGAGTTTATCGCAATAATTGATGGCTACAAACGTGAATGTACTTTTACATGCGTTTGTTATTTGGATAATGTTGAAGTAAAGTTTTAAAGGACACGTATCACTGTGTTAAGTGTTTATCATCACGACGATCCATAAAAAGATTTGTCAATCATTCAAAGAGTGAACTGGTTCCTTCCAATTCAATTATATAAGTCTCAACATATTAAGCCGTTACATTTCTTTTACCGATAAAGACATGCTTACATAGGACCACAACATTCGTTTAATAAATCTGCCATGTCGAATAACAAGTGGAATTACCGCTGAAGGAAATCAATGAATGACCTGTTGGTTATTACAGAACACACAGGCTCGTGGTTCAGATTTTCAGGCCGAGCAAAATTAACTTTGCTTTATTCGGCACCGACCTAGTATTCGATTTATCCCATCAATTTTCTAAATCGCCAATTATTTCTTTAAAAATAGAATAGGACAATAGAACTACACGGAAAGTCCCAAAGTTATTTTAAGCAAACATTGTTTCATTATTTTATTCGTGCTGAGCCTAATTTATTACACAAAGATCAGGCACTAACCAGTTTTTCTGTTTATCATACCTCTACGTCCCCGATTTTAAAGAAATAATGAAAAAAAACACTAAAAACTGCAGCTTTAGCGGAAAAGAATATGACTTTTGTCGTTTGACGCGTTAATAATGACGTCATTAGTACGCCCACTTATTAATTGTAAAAAAAGTGTTTTGTTTTGGTTTTTGAGATGCATTTTGTGTTTAAAATATATTACATCTTGGTATTAAAGTATTTGTTTTGTTGAATCTGATTTGGTTTTACTAAAAGTGATTACTTTATAGTTGATTCCGAGTAATTTGACCATCCTCCACACATGACTGATATAAGAGTCCGCCGCGCGTGACAGCTACATTTCAGCATTGTCGAAATAAAGGAAAATATATTCCACATTGGTTTATTTCGACAATGCACGTCAGATGATGGGATAAAATAATATTTCACGTATGTAAGTCTAAATTCCAATATGTGCATCGACAATTTCAAGGTGTTGACCCCATATTAACAACTTTTTGGTATTTACTGATAAGTTTAAAGTATTGTTCAGCGTTGTTTAATGCAGGCCTCTAGTCACTTGCCGTGTACAACATACGAATGTTTGTAAACCTCATTTATATCGTTACTGGGATTGTTTTGTGTATTCTTTTTATATAAGTAAATTGTGTACACATTTGTATTCAATGATTTGATAATTTTGAAATTCTAATATTGCTTGATTAAACTGTTTATAATATGTTGATGAGTACCATTACATTGATGAATATTATAATGTCATATTTGACAACGTACTTTAAAGATCTCGTTTCGAGATACTTTTAGGTGACTTTTAATACATTAAAAACGCGACTTATAACAATCATTGATGCTACAATAAAGCATAAAAGCGCGCTTTGCACGAAAAACTATTTAAATCCACGAGACATTCTCTATTTTGTGACACATGTTTTATTGATAAGCGAGAATCATGAAATGTCAAATAGTGGATGGTGAACAGAATCTTAACCATTAATTTTCTATCGCGCAATGCCTTCTTTTTTAATTAAGAGATAATGATATATTTAAGAAATAGAAAACCTCACCGAGGGTCCTTTGGCAGAATAGTGACCAGCCAGGCAGCCCCAACTAGTATATGGAACGAAGCCGAATGCTGAGGTCCGTATACTATATCGGGCTGCCTGGCTGGTCGCTATTCTGCCATTGGGCTAGTATATGCCGAAGGCTGAGGTCCGTATACTATTTTGGGCTGCCTGGCTGGTCACTATTCTGCCATTGGGCCTGAAGTGAGGTTTTCTATTTCTTATATTATAGCGAACACTGTTGTGCAGATAAATGTCAATAGAAATAAAAATTAATAACACAAGATAAATTCCATAAATATTTATCACTTACTATCAAGTGCGCGAGTTGTCTCCTTGCGAAAGTTGGACACGGAAAAATTCATTTTTATTGTAAAGCATTTTACATATTGAGATACATCTTATATAAATGTAACTGCTTATATCACAGAAAACATGTTGCGAAACATTGATCCCAAATATGGCATTTAATATTTGTATTTTTAAGTTATTATTAATAATAAAAAACACACTCGTGACCTGCCAAACGAATCGTTACAATTAAGAACATGTACGGTATCATTGTTGTGCGCGAGTTGTCTCCCTGCAAAAGTAAGACTCGGAAAAATTCGCTCTTATATACAAAATTCATTTTTATTGTAAAGAATTTCACATATTGAGACCTGAGACATTTTATATAGTAATATCTGCTTTTATTACAGATAATATGTTTTTAAACATTGATCATAAATATAGCATTTAATGTTTGTATTTTTCAAGATGTGTTTAATAATACAAGACACACGCTTGTTAAACGAATCGTGCGTTTACCCTAACTATATAAAGCAGAAATCTCTTCGTTGTAAAACTTGCACCCTGTAAATAAATTCTTAACAACAAGTTGTAAAACTTGCACAAATGTTACAAATAAACATTCTAGCGGTCACTTTTATATGCGCGCGCAGCTTTACTGGGCACTATTTAAAATAGCGCCCGCTGACTATCCGCGCGCATCTTTACAGGGCACTATTCAAAATAACGGACCTGTGAAGTTTATATACGCAAAGAAGAAACAAATTTATGTGAGGTAAAATATTTATATCTAATATCTAATAGTGCCCGCTTGAATGTTAGTTATTTGTAACATTTGTGCAAGTTTTACAACGCAAAGATTTTTCGTTAAATATTGATGGAATTTATATTGTGTATTTATTTCTATTTCTATTGACATATATCTGCACAAAAATGAAAATGTTCGGTATAATATAAGAAATAGAAAAACTCACGTCAGGCCCAATGGCAGATTAGTGACCAGCCAGGCAGCCCGAAATAGTATATGGACCGAATCCGAAGGACCCTCAGTGAGGTTTTCTATTTCTTATGTAAATCATTTCTTAATTATCTAGCACAGTAACACCACAATCGTACTTCACGTTTCATATGTTATATACGTTTTGTATAATTTGTTCACGTTTTCTATGCGTGTCTGTAATGCCCGTCATACGTTCGTTGTTTTAAACAACCCTCGTTTATATAAAATATTATACGATCTGCGTCATACCCCATCCAATGCTGCGATACTTATTATCGCCTAAGATACATGCTAACATAGCACATATTTTATATGCTGAATTAATAGATACTTCCTACGATTACATATTATGTTATTCAAATAATATGACACACTATGACATTAAAACCTAGGTAATTTAGATAGCATAACTTTAAAGTGAAGTTTATTTTTCTCATTAAAAATCAATAATAGTTTTACCAACAATTCCAACGTACTTTAAAATTAAAAACCATAATATATACAATTGAGAGTTGACTGCAAAACAACTGAGACACACCCATACTTCGTATTCAGTTTCTATAGGAATCGTTTCTCCGTAATAGCCTTGCTAGAAATACCAGAATATTCTTTGTCAAAATATAGTTTTATTTTTTCTTTACATGAACGCCATTAATAATGCACATGTATACATTTTCACAATTGCAGATGTTTGTGGCGATATTGGTACAGTACATGTATATTGATATTCTAAAGTTTTAAATTGAAGTGTTATAACTAGTATTGAATTCGCTTACGGTACGCTGGCTATTAAGCGGATTCTGTCAATACATGTGAAGGAGATGTAGTCAGTGTATTCCGTCCATTGCTTAAATGTATTTTGAAGTATTTATAAATCATGTCTATGCCTCACTTTGTTACAGCTGTGTACATGCTTGTATTGTATTTTTTCCGCTTTGACGAAATGTTGGAAATAAATGTGTACCTCCTTACCAGACGAATAACGATCAAATGCAAAACGTATATAATACTGCATATTCAAAAGTGATCAAATAAAGCCTCATTAAATTACTCTTAATCAAGGTCTCGTTTTTCAAAGGACAGTGTTAAAACATACAAAAACATGGCCAAACTCGTAAAAGTTTGTGAGAAATGAGATTTGAAAAAAACAACAATACTTGTGTTGTTGCATGTGAAGATTGCGTCTCGGAGCGTCTGTATAAGTGCTCCGATTGCAATATGTTAGTATCCCGAAAGCGTAACAATACGCTTTAAACATTAAAGATACTCTCGTTGTTTCTGTATGATGTGTATGTCAGAAGATTATTGAAATGTTATATTTTATATAATTATATCACTGCCGTTTTAATCGACCGACACTTCGGCGAAAACGTTTTTTTTCGTCACAAATAGACCCGACACAAAGCCATTTAGGTCGTACTTTCACTTTCGTGAGTGTTTAACCGATGACGAATATCGTGTACGGGACTACCGAAAAATATCGGAATCCGAAAAAAACGTCCCAGAAGTGTCCAATGAGTTTCCTAAAAAGTCATAGCTGTGTAGCGATAATGTATGTGTTTCAGTTGTTGTATTGCGCTGTCTAGACGATGTCGGGAGCAATCATTACCGATGAAATATGCGACCCCATTCATCTGATTTTCATCAGCCAGAGCTAAATAACTTTGACATGGTTTCATATCGAAGTCATTTAGAATATTGGTGTTTAAAAAATAACATATGACATAGTGTACATAGCTGAGCGGTATGCCTTGAGTTTATTTCTGAGAGCTAAATACAGCGAACTTAGACCGGTCAACCTTCGTTGTTTTCCGAATACTTGCGATGGAAATCATACAGCGCTAAAACATATGACACAGAGAACTTAGACCATGTAATTGTTTTGAATTGTACATGATATTTTATAATACAGGGAAGCTGTACATTTTCTTGATCATTTAAAACTGATGATTACATCTTTATGTGTAAAGGACTTAAGTTTTGCGTGACAGTACCTCAGCCACATGTCGGTATTATAAGCACATCTGGCTTTGATGAATAGGGACATGTTGCATTTTTAAATAACATGGCATCACACTATATCAATAAGTGAGACTTATATATGAGTCATATATTATATGTGTGAAAAAATAAACATAATATACATATATAATCCATGTTAGATATTGATAAGCTACATGGGTTCGTATTTATATTTAAATTGTTTTCCGGCTATGGCCAACATAACACTTAATATCGACATTAATGACTTTATTAATCACATGCATGGCTTGAAACTAGTTATACTTGTTTTAGTCAGTCGGATAAAGAAACGGATTTGCTGTAATTGACGTACACATTAAAATACATAGTCACAGACATATCGCTTGTTTCCTAACATCCTCTTCAAACCAACTATAGTGTCCATATTTTTACCAGCTAGCGAATAGATTTAACTCGAAAAGACGCTGACTAAATTATTCAGCAACGCTGCTTAACAACCAAGCACCTGCTTACAACTTCCAAACACAATTCCTTGCCACCAGCGACTATGGGCTAGCTTTCCACAACTATACAATAAATCGGAATTAGTGACCATTGAAAACAAGTAAACGGATTTATCGTAATAGACTTTTCTATCTCACAATGCAGAATGGTTGTCAGCAGATTATATGATATAAGAAAAAAAAGAGTGTCTTATTACGATTGTTCTCTTCCCAAGTAATAGCCCCGCAAATATGCATTGACGTTTTTGAAGAGGTTATCGTCAGGACTTCGTATATACTGACAACGCTCATGGCAAAAATATATGTACAAAAATGCCAGGAATAATAATGATATTCTTTGCTAATTATCATGTTCGATATATAAAACAATAACATGAATGAAAGTAACTTCGCAGTTTAAGTTAAATACATTGATATTTAACCTTTTAAGTTATTTTTATATCATAAAAAGGAACTGATGTCGCTTACATAAGTGTAATATGACGTGTAGTTGTTCTAATCATGCCACTATATTTCAGAGAACCGGATAATCAACCAACTTCACTGAATAATCGTTTTTTATTCTTCTTTGAGTACCTTAGATACCTCCTTTAAATCTAGTTAAATTCTCATCTTATGCGATACCGAACCAATCGCATATTGATTCTATGTTACGCAGTTCCACAGCTGTTTTCTCTTTTGTGTTTCAATTTATATCAATAGTGTGTGTGGTGTTATAGGGAAGATTGAATGACCACACTTTTAATTATTTCAGTTATTTATGATTATTTTTAAACATGCGTACTATGCTTTTGTGTTTTAACTCCGTAGATAGTATCCTTTTCACATATTGTAATATAAAACATGATCATTGCTAATTTCATGTGTAATTAAAAGTATTGTATTAGACATTTTAGCTTTAAGTACAGTACATATTTCATGTTTCTCAAACGAACTTTTATTTTAACAAACCAGTTCTGTATAATACTTTATTGGACTTGTTTTGTTTGTTCTAATGTGCATTTGTCTGCTGTGAGAACACACAAAACATTCGCTAAGCCTGTTTGCAAACCTCCATGTCATGAAATTCTAAATAATAAGAATGCAATACTGCTGCAGCATCTGGAGTTTCACTTCCTTATATTGAAAGTAAATTAAACCATTTCAGGAGAATAGTGTTGCAAGTTTTCGATTCAGCACTATTTATTAATTCACTACCAAGATACAATTCTGATTTGAAAGTGTTTTTTTTAAATAATATTTTGTTTTACAATGTCACATGGAATCGAACGAAAAATACTTAGTCTTACAAGAAAATGTGCGGAAGCATTTGTCTTTATAGTTTATATTGTTTTCTACTTCAGGCTGTGAACGTGATACATGTCTACTTTAACACTGGCTATCAAAGTCGGATTGTGCATTTAGCTGCATTAAGCTGCATTTAGCTGTTATCATTTATGATAAACCGCATTACTATTTTGTGGTACATGGTTGAAATAAGCTACTTTTGAACAATGTCAACTATATATTTCTGTTTGGTGCTTTATATTTTTCAATTCATAATTGTCGACAAGCAATTATTAAACTAAAGGTAAGCATTGGCTAATGAAACGTTTTTGTACGAGGATTAGATAACATAAACCATGAACATTCAGGTTAATGTTTTTGTACATAGCAAATTAACCTTGCATTTCCTTATTTAACTGCTTTTTAAATGTATTTAAGAGTAAACCAAACAGAAACCAGGTATTCGAAGCAACGTTTATTAATCTCGTTGCCAAATATTGTACTTTCACAATAACAGCTGGACATTGCAGATCACTTTTAGTGTTCTTATTATAACTTAGATCTTTGAAGACAATGTTTGTTTTAATATAATGCATGGATATCCGCGAAGTTTGTTTACTGATATGAACGGCGCATATACAATAAACGAGTATATGAAGGCGCATGATGCAGTTTTCTTATGTGAATGCATAATAGTAAAGCAATAGTCCTTAAACAAAAACGTGAATCAAAGGCGTATACATCAAACAAATGGCTATATGACAGTTAACCGATTGATGAGCACCATGTGCCACATGCAAATATTACTGTAGTCCAAACTAATAACAATAAAAACAGACTAAATAATTTATACAATAGCCAGTAAACAAGCTTTCTGAACATTTAAAGGTTTGTGATATTTAAAAAGGCTTCACACCCAAAATGTACAAGTTGTTTCCCAGCGGCCACACACGGTCATGACCTCTACCTCAAACACAAAGCATGTGTTGCACGCATTGATGGATGAGACACATTTATACGTGTTATGAATGCATGAACTGCTGCAATCAGAAGGCCATATTTACCTCAAACACAAAGCATGTGTTGCACGCATTGATGGATGAGACACATTTATACGTGTTATGAATGCATGAACTGCTGCAATCAGAAGGCCATATTTATATCTTTGGTGAGGTATTTATGATAATTAGCGTCCCTAATTTATTTTATAATGGTTAAGCATCCATTCATAAAATATATGACACTTTTGTTTACAGATTAAACTTACGCATAAATTTAATACAGGTCTCTTCGTTATCAATCAGTCCTATCATTACCAAACACAGACTTAAATGCTTTTAACGAAACATACTTATAATATACTGCAGTTAAATAAGTGGAATTGTATCAAATATATACTTTTAAATTAGTTATCAATTTATAACTTTTTAATTTTAGATCCTTAAGTATATCATCTCATTACAATCTACATCAACATAAACGGTATCTCAACGTTCCTTCTTATGTATAGTTATGTTTTTCAAACACGCATTCATGATATATATTACGTCACTATAATACATGGTGATTTATTATTTCGTATTCTATTATTCGACAACTTGCAGCTCACGGTATCAGTCACTGTTGAGATATTGAAATTCAAATCATAAACATGATTGCGTTTCTTTAGGTGTCACGCGAAGCTTTGCATTGCAGTCATATTTGTCAAACATGATTACACATGGTGGGAAAATGATGCGAATGCTTCAATGTGTTCAATATTTTCCTAAGATATTAAAATATAAGCAAAATTAAAAAGGTAAACAAAACACTCGTTTGGTAATCAATTGCAATTATGATAGTATTAGAAGGTTTGGATGAAACGACTTATCAAATGCACGTTATGCATTGCAATATAAAGAATATTATTGTAGTTACATATTGTTCGTTAAATTGAGTTTATAATGTATCAACATCCCACAATTCGAGATTCAGATTAGTAAAGCATGGGATATGTTCTGCGAGATTTATTCATGTACTCACCTTGTTACGACCATGATATCACGAATAACAACTGTGCGTTTATGTTTATGTGCATTGTTGCAATATTTTAAAACGGCGTTGTAAATTGATGATGCTGTTTTACACATATAATGCTGGAGCAACAATCACATCAACTAGCATGATTGCACTTAACATTATAGTTGAATTTTCAAACAATCATTTCAGTAAATAACTCCTTCGCATTCCTTATTTGTCAGTTGATAACGTAGACGTCGATGCGCGGTTAATATATTTTAAACATCTGAAACATGTTTATATTTTACATATCGCACAGGAAAATGAATATGAGTTCGATCACACCAAACATCTTTTGTAGCGTCTGTAATTCTACAAGGATAAGTTTAATAGGGTAATTAAATTGTATGCATTTAGAGCTTCCGCTTTATTTTCATCGCATAACATTTATTGTAAATATAATACATTTGTGTAAATGCAAATGTGGAACCCTATAAACTATAGACTCTGTATATGTCTGCCTTATCGAACATATTAGTATTATACGTATTTGAAGATGTGTCGCATTTAAAAACGTAGTCACGCCTTCTCTTTTCATAAGCCAAACCATAAAACTTTGTCGACGCTTACATGTTATTAGAATAAGTGACCTTTTCAAGCCAAGTAAAATATATTGAAATAGACCGCGTTATAAAGTAATTACAAATAAGGTTTTTTTTTACATCAGTTCAAATTGTTAACCTTTAGAATAAACTTTCTTTATTCCATATTAAATGATTTTAACATTTTAAGTTGTATATTCGTAATGTGTTTTTATTTCTTAAACGACCACGCAAAAAGTTCTTAATCAAAATAAATATGTTAGATATATTCTTAGAATGTTTACACGTGACGGCCATAACACGCATTGAAAGTTAACAAAAGCATTAAAATGTATGGCATGTTTGATCCAATTACATAAATATGCATGTATGAACAACATCCATGACATATAACATGTTTGGACAATTTTAGGTTAGGTCGAGTGACATAACATAAATGTATTGTTCCGCCTTAGTCCCACTTCTATACAAACAAATTTCGTAAATTTATATCATTTGCGGAATGCCAACACGAAAATATAATCTTGATATTATACATTTTAAAACTATGTTATATATAAAGGGCTTGCTGGGTGGTTTCAGGAAATGAGTTTAATAGGTGCAATAGTACATATTTTCAGTTGTTTGAGCATGTTGGTGTTGTTGAAATGTGAATAGTTTTTTCTATAGTGAGGTACACATTGAACAAATCGCAATCTAATTGTATTATGTGTTATTTAATGTTTCTATGCATGTACCTATGTCAAATATAATACAACATGAGCAATACATACTATTTAGATACAATATATAGAAAGAGCAATATATGATGTTTAGAAACGTGTATGTACGTACAAAGACAAAAGGTATGTAACACTCGTGTAATTGTTTCGAATGAAGCATTAATGTTTTAATGCATAACGTAGAGCTAGAATGCAATCATTCGGTAAGTTAATATGTGAACATTCAGGTTTGCATGTGACGTTGACATTCGTTTTAAAAGCTTTCATGAACCCATTGTATTAATCACTTACGTGTTTTTGACATTGGAGAAAAACACACTCGTAAATTCAATCTACAACGCAGCATCGTCATTGGTATAACCTCTGTAAAGAATCAATGACGGACTTGTGGATTGTTACTTTATACACTTAAAAAAGTATTCTACCACGGCAAGTGACTTGTTTTCTATATACAAAGAAGGAAATCGACCGTGGGTTATTACCCCGATATACCAACGGTTGTTAGTATGACGTCACTTTTGATTGTCCACCCAATGTTTATGAATGAAGACGACGTTATTTGATTTTCATTGTTGTGGTGACGTCACGTTTTCGCGGAAAAGTGGAAGATGTTCGGTTAATATAATTCTCATTTATAACCTTTAAATCGCGGGTAACATATTAATGAAATCGTGTTAGAAACGAAATAATCGACGGGTAACCGTTGGTTATTGCGGTAATAACCAACGGTATGTCGTTCCGATGCTTGTTATCAAACCACTCGGGCTACGCCCTAGTGGTTTAATTCCTACGCTTCGGAACTCCATACCGTTGGTTATTACCACAATAACCAACGGTTTCCCGTCGATTATTTCTTTAATATCATTCAAATGTCCGTTTAAACTAGTCTGAACGCCAATATTTTCGTTAAGCATGTATTGAACCCAGCTTCGTTATTAAAATATACTAAATGGTCAGCTGTAAGCATTTTCCGGTGTTTTACTGTATACAATTTGTGACTAGCTATAAATACAAACATACGTATGTTTACCTGGAATTCTCAGATGATAACATTGGTGGTTGTATGCATTATTCCTTTTCATTTAAATTTACATGTACTCCATATTGGATGTTATGTTATCCTGTCACCAGGGGATACAAACGTTGATATTGTTAAAAGTGGAACGATCCCTTTATAGCAGTATAGCGTTGGTCGGCGAGGATATATATTTGCTAATCTTGCTCCTGCACTAAGGACAAAAAGAACATCTACGTCCGCTTTGATGTATACAATGAGTCTAAGGAATGTGCATAATATAACATAAACCTTTTGTTAAAACCTGTAAAAGACGAAGTGAACAATGAGTTCTTTGTTCATTTTTAAATAGGTAGTGATTCAATTTCTAGGATTGTTTTCATTGATAAAAGTAAGTTTTTCGGACATAGTAAAACATATTCCTATGATGAAGTCATATGTATGTTCATCCCTCCTTCCTAAAAAGTATAAAGAAAAATAACAAATCTTGGCAAATTCTTGAAGGTGGATCTGGTTGGTGGCAAGTCCAATTATCCATTATAATAACTGCGCCATTACAGTTTCACAAAATGTGGCTTCTGCCAAAACTGAGCGAGTTACACCATTATATACAGCAGTATTGCATAGCCAAAGCGTGTAATATAGAATCATTGTTTGGATGGAGATTGCAAACAGTATGATTGGTGGTGGAAACATAACAACGACCAATTAATAAATTATGATCCAAAACAATGCTGCATCTGAAGAAATTTTGAACAGTATCAAGTCTAATAGTTCTATATGGTGCAAATTCCCTTCGAATCAGCTGCAGACGTTATGGAATCCCCTGCATTGCACTATGTGACTCTTGCAAATCCGAAGCCTGTGGCAATCCAAATAATCCACAAGAGGTCGGTACTCAGGAGGAGGTCGACACTGACAATTCAAATTCAGAGACACATGACACGGCAACGTTGATTGCTTATCATGTGATAGTGGACAGCTGATTTTAGTCAATTGGATTTCATTATTATTCTTATTAGTAATATCAACAATTCAATTGAGTGTTCCTTGTCCCCCACACTATGGCGCTTGACATAACAATCATCACGTTTGAGCCATAATGGATAGACTTACGGTATTTTGTATTGTGCAGGTTGCCATTGTGGACGCTAAGTTGTATATCTGTGTAACAAGATAACTTTATACTATGTCTGATGATCTTTATGTTCCCTTTTCCCACTAAAACCAACCTATGTATAGACACCTCCATCATCACATTTTAATGGCTATTTACATAGTTACGCCAAATGAATGATTTCTGTTGCCATTTTGCGGCCATCTTGAACAAAAACACTTTCCGCATATGTTATAAAGTACCCACCACCATACCAGGATGTAATACAACATTTCGTTCATATATTAATACAATTATTTCTCTTAACGGCGTTCAATAATAATATGATTACTTTGAATGATAATGTGCAAACCGGCTGGAATCTGCCATTGGTCAAATATGTGTTTAAATAAATGGATTAACAGTCATCACATAAAATAACTACCTGCTGGACATATATTTCGACTTCCTATGGACTGGAGATATATATGAAGTTATAGCTGGTCGTTCAAAGACTTGAAAAGGTCAACCAACTGTTGCGTGCGAAAAGCCTGAACACATTAAGTCTCTAGAGGTTTAGATTGAACTTAGTAACCGATTGATAACCATTGACATAGGATCGTGCGGCGTTAATTTTGTTAACGTTTAACTTCACAGAGTACTAAGGGGAACATAATACAATATACCGTGTGATCTCGTTCGAAATGGTCAATATTTATATAATCTACTTTAGAAAGGACAATGCTCATCCATTACTAATATATAAGTACATTTTAAGTCTTCTCGGTTAACGATATTCCGAAAGAATTTCTTTGAAATGGAAAAACCTAACTGTATACTTTCTTAAAAGACATGAAAAACATATTAGGTAAAAACATAATCGACGCATTTTGTAACTAATTTAAAAAAAAAGTTGTTTTAAATAAGATCCATTCAAGATTCAATCATTTGAACAATTAACAATACGTTAATAAGCAATTATTTTATATTAATCCTGTGTGTAACGTTAAAATCGTGAAATAAATTTGTTAAACACTATTTTATCCGATTTAGTGAAAATACTTATCTGGATATTTGCTATGCGTATTATAAACGCCTTATACAATAACAGCTTACATAAATACACGAATAAACGTATCAAATTTATTGTTGAAGTACACGTATGTTATATTCGTAGTTTGAATACGAAATACAAACACACATAGTTCAAATCACAGTGAAAGCAAGTATTACTTATAATCATCCTTAACAAATAGGATTTTAAAGAGAACATTTTACATCGCACAAATAATAGATACATAAATCTATCCAATATATCTGCATAATTCGTGTGCATTGAAAGATAATGAAACCTTCAAATTTAATGAATTTATAGCCGTTTCGTTTAAGTCCGGAAATAATGGAAGAATTGGACGGCAAGTACTTATGCATGGAATCCGTACCAAGGCGCTGTTGTGAGGTAAGTATCGCATAATTGGAATGTTAATACTCCGTTGATATTGAGGCTTGTTATTGTATTGCAAACTGGTTTATAAGAAAAATGGAAACAACTGCTCTTCGGATTTCATTTCCTTGAAAAAAGCTCATATTTATTTTACAACATCATTAATAAATATCATGTTCATAGTTATACTTTTATTTTGATTGTATGTGATTGTTCTTGCGAATACGGCCATGAGCATGTGCAGTGCCAAACCTAAAGGCGTCTGCTCATGCTGTTATATTTATCTTTTCACAACAATATTGTAACCGTAATCGGAAAAATGTAACGTTATATGTTTATGAATAACGAAATATTTATATCGTTGAGATTGAATGTTTTTACTCGGTCTTCGTCTTAAAATGACGCAAGTCGCGTTTCTATTTTTCAATAGGTATACTCACACACTATTTCGATTTATCGAACGGTAGAAATGCAACACATTGCGTTCAATTATACATTTTCTGCTATTTAAATACTTTTAATTCACTAACTATAGCTTGCGGTAGCACTTATTCATATCTGATTGAAATTATGAGGCTCCGGAGAAGATGAGCTTCGAGACACTAACAATGTTTCTGTATTTTTAAATATTTTATTATAGAATTGGCCAAGTTACAAATATTTAACAACCTTATAGACACGATCATTATGTTAATGACCAGAATTTTACCACACTGTCAAAAATATCTGCGCTGCGACCATAGATTGGTGACAATGAAGCCCACAACGGTTTACATAAACATTTGGTATCACTAATATAGCGCATATACATATGCCACTATGCAATGTCAAATATTTCTTTAAAACATTAACTATACAATTGTTTACACAATCCTAACATCATGATTAAATATAGATATATGCACTGTACATGTAAACGCGGTAGCATGGTGCTATACGTCAACATTCCGGAATGACGGACAATATAAAATGACATATCAATTCATAGTGTAAATTGCAATCACATTAAAATAACGAATAATATCTTAAATAAGTTTTGGATAAGTAAAGTAAGCCCACGCTCAACAACATTGAAAAGCGATTTTTAGGTATGATGGCTATTAAAAGCACTTATTAATTTCTTAAGTGAATGTGAATCTCGGAATAGAAGTTTATAACTCAACATTAAATCGAAAAACAATTTCCAGGTTCCAAATTATAATGGCCATTACAATAATAGTTTGATTTTTATGTCGGTTAATATGTATTTACTTATATTCAAACACATTTCATGCGTACTATGCGTGTACTTTGTGTGTAACAACACACTGGCAAATATAATGGTTCTAAAAAAAAAAGAAAAAAAAAAGTAAACATATTTTATATGATCCCAGTTCGTATATTAATTATTTAAAATACATGTTTTCTTTTTAAAGCGATATCATTACAAAAACGCTCATCAAAGTTTTATAAAGGGCAATATATATCGGAATTATATATATATCCGAGCGTTATATATGTTGTAAATATGCTACTTATTCCACAAGGGAAATGTGATTTATGTTACTTGCAAACTCATTTTGATCGATTAATTATAGATTTAAGTTGTTTTGACAAGATGCAAATTTACATTAACAAAATGATACCATCCTTGTGTTAGTTTAAAGAATAATTGTTGCATTGTACAAATGTTGAACTGTCAATTCACAATTCATGATTTAACAGTTCAATATATGTAAACTCACTTTTGACAATCCATCAACTCGAATTCTCTATATGTCAACTATTTCGTGCAGGGAACCAACATTCGAAACATATTGGTTTAGACTTTAAGGTTAAACGCATGCGATATGGATATCGACAGAAAAAACATACGCTATGAACGAAGAAGAAAATGATGACGTATTTAAGGTTTGCTGAAAATATACTCGTAATTATGTCATATACATGTACATTTAAAATTGTATTGATAATCTTCATGGATAGTCAACATTACAGCAATAACTAAAATAAGGTTATGAAGTAAGACGTTATTGTGAAATCAACTATATAGTGTTGTAATTTGCACAATGTATGTTTTAAACACCCTCAATGAATCTCTTTAAGACCTATTAAGAAAACGTTGTATCATATAAGATTTATTCAAAACTCATACATAATACTTCGTCTGAAAGAAATATTAATAAATTGTAGTAAATCACTGTTGTTTTACAATTAATAAACACAGAAACCATTAGTTATGCAAAAAACAATATATTGTACATTTTTCATGATATCTTAATGGCATATGTAATCTTAATTACGCAAGCGCGTTCCTTCTATTTTCTGGTCTACTGTTTTTTCGTCTATTTCTATTTTGTTTTCGTTTTCATTTTATTTGTGTCTGCGGTTTTGCTGATTTGAATATGTCTGTTTTTTCATGTTATAGAATATCGTTTTCGCTTCTTTTTTTGTTCATATTTTCAACAGTCTCTTCTGTTTTAATAAGCGTTTTTATTCTTATTCTTTTTATGTATCATATGCGTTTTGCTACTATTGTCACCGTGTCTGCGTTTCGCGTTTGCTTGCATGTCGTTTACGTTTTTCTGCCATGTATTCCAGTATTTTCCTGCTATTTAAATATTGTTTTATTTATTTTTATTACATAGTCTGATAGTGTTTATGTCCTCATATTACCTTCATATAATAGCTATGTATATCAAAGTATTGGCTATATAATTAAATTTATACTGTTAGTTGTCTTCTATTTCTTTGCGTCTGTATTCTTCTTTTATTTCACAACTCATAATATTATTCATATCATATGTATTCTTTAATGTTTAAACCGTTTTTATTGCTTTTTTCAAATATCATATTGTAGTCTTTCCACTTAATAGTCATTTATTTTCAGCATGTTTTTGCATTCGGTTCAAAGTGGATATACAATACATATGTTTATTATCGTTATATCAGACATTATTATAATTTTTATAGTTTCTGTTACTTATTAGGACTATGACCTTTTAAGTTTTCCTCGTTCCCTCGCGTTCTTACCACATCTTAAGCGTATTTTCTGCGTTCAAACGGCATTTAGAAGTTCATGACTAGCAACGTCAAAGAGTTCATTCATAACATTATTTACACACATATATAATCCATGCCCTAATTACATCATCGTCAATGATGTCGCCTTGGTGATCGAATATGATGATGATTATGCTGCTACTGCTTCGGTTATAATGATTTTCCGTCTTTGTTGATCAACTGACAGACAATTTTATGTATAGGTATTATTCTCATCCATATGCAAGCAAAGAATTTTGATTGTTTAGCATTCATTTGAAGCACACTGTTAGCATGAACTTAGTACAATGCGAAAGATAGTACTAAGGTATGCGACTGTTACTTGAAACTGAAAGCTTTGGTTATAAAGCTAGCGCAAATATGAACATTGATAATCCAGAAACATTATTACAAGAGACTTTCCAACTACAAAAATAAAGCCTGTTTTCATTTTAATCTAATGTGTACACGTTTTATGTTGTGTTTACTAATACTGTTATAATATGAAATCTCGAAGATAGACATAATATTGCTTGTTACTCACTTATACCAACAACAATACTGTGTCATCCTTTAGATTACAACATATACAGAGGAATCCACATGCAGATGTTTTTCAGAACCGTAAGTCTTGAACTTTACATGACGTGTATAATGTGAAAAACGTTCGTTCACCTGTATAACAATGTTATATACATTTTCCGATTCGCTAATCTCAATGGATTGCATTCCGTTGACTTCATTGTATTAAAGAAACTTAAAATGTGTTGCATATGAATCTATGTATCCCTGATTGCAATACTGTTTTGTGTTATTTTTCGCATGGTATTTACATAGTGCGTACTCTTAAAATAACATGTGTTGAAGAAATAGATTAAAACGATGTTCTGAACAACAGCATAGGAACGGTCTATTTAAATCTCTTCAGCTCTTGTTACGTGGGTTCCATCCACGGCCAATTAATATGTAGTCGTAGTTTCAATAATTGATGTATATTTTATCCTACATTCGTCATGTTTTATTTAAATTAAATCGCAACCAAACATGTTTATGAACATCGGTATGTGCAACTAGCATGCTTAATCAGAAACATTAAACGATCTATGTATTATGGTAAGAAAATAAAGAAAAAAGAACATTCAAAATGATTGCAGCATACGACTGTCCTTCATTTATCTCATACTACGTTTTACCGTAAGTTAGTTGATCCTACAATGCGATAACGTGGTTTGTATTTGAAAAGTAATGAAACCTCTTGACATTTTTCCTTGCATTGCACACTGACGCCGATTAGACATTCTTCATGGCATGACACATTGACGCTGATTTTTCCTAAATTGTCACAAAGTGGGTGGTGAGTGTGTAGTATGCTCATTTGGCCAGGTTTATTTAACCATTCTTATTCTCATTAATAAAATAGTGAGTGGGTGTTTTCTTCTTCATGAGCATATTCTCAATAGCTGTTTCGTGTCAAGTATATACGATTTATTTCCGGTTTTAAGGCAATGTAAACCAAAGTGCATGCAGAGTTGTTTCATGCAATTGTAAACACAAAAAAACTTTTCAAAATTTACTCACATGTGTAAATGGAATAAACTTTCGCAGTATTATATTATTTGATCAGCAGTCAATGCATTTAAACATGCAAAAAACACAATGTCAAATGCATGTTTTATATTTTAATTACTAGTATTTAACTAAATAAGCCTCTTAAAAAAACAACGTATGGCACCTTTCTTGTATCGTACTTATCGACGATGTCGCAACAACCCAAAACGAGGCATGTAAATCCAAGACAATAGTTTATTAATATTCGGTGTAATGCAGAGTTTGTAATGGCTAATTTAACAACAATTGACATAGACGAGTTTGTTAATTGTGTTGTAAAGCAACTAGTATGTTGTTTGGAAACCATCTATATACAAGGTTTTAATATTTTACGATTAGTTGTTCTTTATCAGAATGCAGTAACATTTGATCTGAAAATGAATTTGTCTGCGCTTTTATCGGTTTCGATTGCTTCGATTGCTTTGCGCAAGATACTTTTCTTCTTAACGTAATCACTTGATAAATGTAAATAAATGTATTCATGTGAGATTTTCCGCGTTTGAACAGTAAGTTCAAATGCTTTAACGGGCTGAGATTTTTATGGCAACATCAGCAGACTCGAAATTTACTTAGTTCAACATCATCAATTTTTTTAAAGATATAAAAACATTCTATGCTTAACATTCATTAATTCACCAAACATCTAAAGCTATTGAAATACATGGGAATTTTAAGAACAAAGTATGTTATAGGTTTATAAATAGTGTATGGAATTACATCAAGTGTAAGGAAATGAAATAACAACAATTTGCTTAAATTGAAAAACATGTCGGTGAACACTACACAGTAGAATGGAGCTTGATGCTAAGTGTCGAGATTATCTTATAGTAGATAATAAATAAATGGACAATATAAGATCATAATGGAATAAGACTTCCAGACTGACAAACTGTACTTTTGCACAAATTATAGAGACTCTGTTCATTAAAGTTAGAATATCGGTATCAGCGTATATCCAACATAAAATATTTATAAAATACGGAACAAGACATTGTGCTAATTTTCTGAATAATTGCTTAATCGCTTGCCAATCGTTAAAGAAAGGTGTTTGTATTTGGTATGACTGCCCTTTCTGATGAGTAATCTTTATGACTAACGAATCTTACGAATGCTCACAATTGCCAGCGCACCCATTAACAAGTATGAACGAGTATCGGCTATGTATGACTATCAATATATTCAGAGGTCCCAAAAATAAAGATGGCGCTGGTTTCACGAAAACGTGAGTTTTCGATGCCAAACGTAGTCGTCACAGTGTACCATGTTAAATGCAGACGTATACAAATGGTGTACTGCACTTTATTTACACGACCATTTCATTTATATGCGATTGGATTGTCAACACTAATTAATATTTTCTTACTCAACTCGAATACTAGCTGCTGTATTTTGTGTAAAGATGATAAGTTCGTGAAATAAGATGATCTTAAAATTATACGGCCATATAAAGCTTGTCCATTAATCATGAAACATTATACTAATTTTAATTCACTGAGGTCACTCACTTCAGAGAGAAAAGATTCATTCTTTGAAATAGGAATAATTTTCTACAATAAATCATTACACTATACTTTACACATGCTACTTAATGTGATGAAGAAATCATCATATTAAAAGGAAACATCGTTAATATCAACAGAGTGTGATATTTGTTTTTTTTCAGGGGCATTACATTTGTGTTTAAGGTAAGTAAAACGTGAAGTATTTTAATGTTATGTTGTTTGATTAATACGTAGACATATCCTTGATATCAGCTAGTATATGTTGACTAATAAAATCAATAAAAAATTATGTGAAACTTTTGAGCATAAAAACGGCAAATGTCAGACATGTACGACATAATGTATAGAATTTACTTTAATAAAGCGAATTAAATATGCATTTGAAATAAACTAGTTTTAAGTTTTAAACTAACAATAAGATGATGGAAATCACGATCAAGTAGATTGTGCTTTTTTCCAATTTCTTAAGAAATGTTTTTGTTGTGTCATTATATTTGACAACATGACAAAACACTGTTAGCTATATTGATGTAGGCACACTGTTTCGTTTGCATATAAACACTATCACATTTATCACTGTATTATGGAATTTCGGTCAATTAATTTAAACCAGCCCATTACTATATAAATCCAATATTTCTATGATATGAATTACGTACTTTCCAATATATGTTTTATCTTTTAAAATCATTGTTTATCAAGTAGAATATCATTATGTATGCACAATCAAATATTTACTGAAACATTTAAATTATAATTGTGTTTTTCTAACAAAGTTTAGTATCATAACAAACAGTTGCACATTGTCTCCAATTATATATCGCATTTTTTAACATTGTTGTACAAAACAAAAGTCTGCAGATAGCTCAACTTTATCTGTATAAATTATTCTCTGCGACACGAAGATATTATTAATTTACATGTTTTAATGTTTGAGTTAAGGAAACAGTAACCTGCACTAATACAGGTGTATATTACAGTACTCATTATACACTGACAATGCCGTCATATAAACAAAAAGTAAGAACATGTGAGCCATATATGATAGTGTCTTATAAACAATATACCATGATTTGGCGATATAGCACAAATATTTCAACTGTATTTTTATTTATATTGTTTATTTTTAAAATAAATAATATCGTTGTATGTAGAGGAAAATCAAAGCATACGGTTATAAGTAATAGTACTTTTGTTCCAAGAAAACAAATTTCAAGTAATAAATAACAAGGTACTGATTTAAGGTTTATATCACCCGCAAAAGATATTTATATAAATAAGAGTATTTAGTTAAAGTAAAGATAATGGTTTTACAAAGTAATATTTAATTGTAGGTAAAATGTTTTTTAGTAATGCTCTTTAGAATAATTGGGATATTGCGTCAGCAGTTTAGTAGTGTTTGTTTTGCTATTAGAAATACAAAAGAAGTGATTAATTAATGTAGAGATATATGTAACATCCACATAAGAAGGCATAATATAACCAAGCTTGTCAGGAAGGAAGCACATACCCCTTTACTTAATCAGCTGTTGGCTATTTGCAATTTCCGAACGTTTCATAATACACGTTAGTTTATAGAATCAATATAACTTTTATAACTGTTATAACTATTGCTTTACATTAATAGTTGAACAGTATGTACTATTTTAATTGTATTTTTCTCATAAGCCATAACGCCAAAAATTTCCGATCTATGAATTTTTGTGTAAAATGTTATGCTTCTTACAAGAAACCAATCACTAACGGGCATTTACATACGACGTACCCATGCGTCACAAAATGCTAATTTGAACATTGAATATAATAATGATTGGTTCATAAATATAATGTCTAAAGAATGTCTAAACGCTAGGAAAGGATTGTCCTTAAAATTAGTGCAAGACTATGTTTCAAATATCATAACAGCAATATATTGGGTTTTTCGCCGATACAACTGGGAATGGTTTTTTCATTCATCGATTTCTGATTGTAACTAGCTTTGAATAATGTATAGCATTTTTTCTTGTTTTCACAGCAAATTTTCTCATTCGTAGTTGCTGAAAACAAGTATTTAGTTTTAAAATATGCGTATCATTTAGGAAAGTATTATTAAATGAAAAAAGGTGTAGTTTATTCTAGACTTTAGCTGTCATTTTTGTTTATTTTAATACTCTGTATTCAAAAACATGTTCAAATTTGATATTTACAGCGATGCCATAAAAACAAACAATCTTAATTATGACAACCAGTTCACACCTGGTTTTTAAATGTGTTGTCAATGCTGCTGCAAAACAGAAACAAGAAACGTCAGGACCCTAGATTGCGGTTGCAGTGACATTTTGGAAAATAACACAGACTCAACTTATTTTATTTTGTATGGTTAACATAGTTGAACCTCTGCCGAACCCAAGTTTTGTTCTTGTTAGTATTTAAGCAGACCTATTATATATATTTATATATATAGAAAATAACAGGTTATTGCCTGATAGTTTTGTAATATATCAGGCGAGGCTTAGAATACAATGGAAGACGAGGCTTACCTATCCTATATGTTATTTGTGCCGGGCATGATATATTACAAAACGATCAGGCAGTGATCTTTTTTCTGTTTATCTGCGGCAATGAATATGACTTTTGACGTTTCATGTGTAATGTCATGAGTGCTTGCGCTTGCTATTTTTAGATATTGGTTTGCTTTTTATGTTGCATTTTGTGTTTACAATATCGATAATCTTGGTATCAAATAGTTTTTCCTGTTGAATCGGATTCAATTTTAACACAAATGATAACTTAATAAGAGATTCCGATTAATATGAACTGCCTCCAAACATTGACTGATATAACAACTTCCTGTTGAACTGGTATTAACAATTATTATATAATACTTAGTATTATCATGTTTGATAATTGCAATGCAAACAAAAACAACATGTATATGTCTATGTTTAAGTATTTTGTCATCGTATTTTATTTTAACCATGATATTGTATACATATATATATATTAATTCTTGTCTTACAATTGTTTTACCATGACATCTGTTGTTTCCGCGAACAAAATGGGATTGACCTGCGTGTTTGTTATTTCGTCCTGACGATATGAAACCTTCATCATGCGTTTTTATAAATAACGCCTTTAAACTTTGATACTTGCACGGATGATGTTTATTATTATTGCAACGCACTCACTGACACCATATTGACCTTGACATGTACCTACTATTGGACCTAGACTTAGTCAGAAGATACATTGTTGTGTTAATAAATATGATGTTATGTGTCGTACATAAATACTGCTTGCTACAAACGTTTCATTAGTGTTAAAAGCCACATAACTTAAGTTCATTAAAACCTTGAGTGTCACTTTAATCTTTCTGATCCATTCTGATTAATGTATGGGTTGTTTGCCGTGTTATCATCTTTACGAGACTTTTATGAAAATATATGTCTAAGAGAAAGACACATCCTGTCGTTGGAGATCTGTAGCCTGCTCAATCCAACACCAGTCTGTGCCGGTTAAGACTACCTAACGTGACTAACATAACTGGTGTACACAATGTACATGGTATGCAGCCGCAGAGCTGGCTCGAATCAATTGCTCCATGTAAAATTACCCAATATCATGTAACGCCATTCAATAATCTAAAAGTCAGTCAATAATCTGAAAGTCAGTCACACCAACGTTGTTCGATATTGCACTCGTCCGTTGTGGTACGTCGGTGTAAACCGCATACGTCTGAGAATTGAGCAGTTCTTTACAATGCCTTATCCCTCTAATACAGTGTCAAACAAAAAACATTTAAAACTTTAAAAGTGAGTTATCCGATTCAACTACGAATGAAACTTGGGTAAATATATTGATTGTCGCAATTTAAAATGCCGAACCTACATTTCTTGGCATTTCGCGATTTTGATATTGTGCAGAGCGGGAAATCTATGCGCATATACCCCAAGATAACAAATGAGAGCGTAAACTTTTGCTTATAGAATTATCCAATGATGTACATTTTATAGTATTGATGAACGCAAAAAGAGATCCAAATAATTCAATAAAACGTTGAGGTCTTAACTTGTGGCAACAGCTAATAGCTTAATCCAACAACTTATTAAGATGTGGGCTCAACATATTAAGTTTTTCCTTCAACTTAATAACTTATGGCCACAAGTTACTTAGTTTGGACCACAACATAGTTTACCAATCAGATAGGCCGTTTCATCTTTACCGTTTTATCACAGTTAGAACCGTTATACTCGTACTATTGTGTGTTCTGGTTCGAACGACGGTTTCAGCACTATCCCTGTTAGCTATGGATCTCAGTATTGAGCCCCTGTCTAAGCCCTGGTCTTGTAAGCGACTGGGTTCAGGGTTCTATTGCCGGTCTGGGCACTAGCAACGTAAGCATCTGATCCCGGTTTCGAGTACCGAAGCACTCGCTTCATAAGAGAGTGGACCATGAATTTTGGATTCGAAACCGGGACCCTTCTTGTAAAGGGCGATTGCTCTAACCGGGACTCGATCCCGGGAACCATCGCTTACGAAGCGAGTGCTAGATGCCTAAGTTTTCGCCGTCCCTGTGTTCGAATCACGGTTTGAGCACTAGTCCTTAAAGCTAATTAGAAGTTTTTGAGGGTCTCGGGGTTAGAATCACGGTACCAGCACTAGCCATGAAAGCTTTGGGTCTCTAGATCGAGTCTCGGTTTGAGGACTTATTCTTTAAGCGACTGCTTGAATTTCGATGAGAGAATTTGCACCAACAGTTAGAGGTTCCGGGTTCGAGCCCCAGTCTGAGAACTAGCCCTTAAAGCTTTGGATCCCGTTTTCAAGCCTGTGTCTTACCACTTGCCCAGCAAGGGAAGGATCCCGGTTGCGAACCTCTGTCTGAGCGTTCGCACCGAAAGGTACGGGTTCACACAGGGACTCGAACCAAACAGCCGTCGCCAACATACCATACTGAGAAGTCGCCTTCTAAGCGACCGTTGCCGAAATGAGCACTAGCTCCGTAAGCAACATTTCCTGGTTTCGAGTCCCGGAATGAGAGCTCGCCTTGCAAGCGATGAGTGTTCGGGTTCGAGCGCCGGTCTGAGCACAAGCCCTGTAAGCTATGAATCGCGCATTTTCGGGTCCGGTGCTAAGAATAGGACTTGAATCAGGGTCCATTCGCTTAAATGGTAAGTACTTAAACCGGGGTTTGCGCCCGGGGCCCATAGCATACAGGGTGGATTCGAAACCGGAATTTGTCGCTTATGTTGCTAGTCTTCACACCAGGGCTCGACCCCTGAACCCAGTCGCTAACGACGATTGCTCAGATAGGGCTCAAATCTGGAATCCATGGTTTACATGGCAAGTGCTGAGACAAGGCTCGAACCGGGGACCTATAGCTAACAGGGATAGTGCTCACACCGGCGCTCGAACCCGACCAACTAGTAGTATAATGGGTACTAATTTTGATAAAACGGTTAAGATAAAACGGCCGATCTGATTGGTTAAATTTAAAGTAGGGGCCTCAACTTAGTTAGTTATTTAACTTCCATTTGCATAAAGGAAGAAAGGGCAATAAGTATGCAATGTTTTATGGAATTTCCTTATATTTGTATTATATTATGTAATTTTATTGGTAATTGTTTTTTAACACTGTATAAGAGTTATGAAATATAGGCAAACATCCACATTGTTTGATAGCAACACATTCAACTTATAAAGAGCTGTTTATATGCAAATAAACAACAGTAATGGGATAATATTGACTTTTTGAGTCTTTTGGGGTAAGATTTACAACCGCCATACAGATATAAAAGCAAGCAAATTCAAAAAATGAATTCGGAATCCAATGATGTTAACCTTGTTGTAATTGTATTCAGTTTCAAGTATAGACGTATCTTCCCGTTCAGTATACATTTAAATACATTTAACTTTGATATCAGGACTGGGTCTCTATGTCGCACACATATATTTACACATGAATACGCTTGGTATTGTACATTATTGTCAGTTCAACCAAATTGAATTCGATGTAGCCATTGAATGATTTTTATTAAATTGACCTAAGGAACAATTAACCATGTTCACATGACCATTTGGCCCAAAGGTCATTGATTGCAACCGAAAGCATTGCCAGATATACATTTTGGAAACATGTATACTTTTGTGTAGAAAAAATAAATATCCACATATGTCATAATCTGATACAGATCATATAGTTTCAAAAGTTACTATAAGGGATATGCTGTGATGTCGGCCCAGGCATAACAAACAATTTACGTCAACATTGTATTTTGTATGAAAATACAACCTTTAGACGAAAAATACAATCAAAGTGGAACGTGCCCTCCCTGATTAGTCTTTTTGCACTGCACAGCTAATCTGGAAAAATAATTGACACGTATGCATTAGGCCCTGTTCTCCCATAGCGAGGCTCAGTTGTATAAGGTACCGCCATACCACTGACGTTAGCGATGATATGGAATTGACCACCTATATGTCCAGGATAAAGTACTGGATGTATATTTTAACCTAACGTAAATCAAAGCACAAATTGTAAAAGTCACTTTCCTTTAAAATGATTGACAAATTAAACAAAAGTATCATGACTAACATTGCATAAGATCTTGGTATCAAATTAAGATCTTGATAATCAATTAAACTCCGATTTCGCATTGCGGGGCTCATTTGTATTTAACTAATATAAAGCCATCCCAATAAAACTGAGGCAGCAAGGTCTATGCCAAAGTGCAAGTGGCCAAACTAGATGACTTATATTACTATTAAAATAGGTATAAAAGACGTAGGGAGCTCCGGCGGCTTAGAAAATCCAAATAATTCATATCTTTTTCACATCGATGTCTACAGTTACTGTAACTAACGACGCTTAATTTACTTGCCCACTTATATAACTGCTATACGTACAGTTAAAAATGGAAACCATGAAACATTAAACACATACACGTACCATTATTAAGTTCTATGTACTAATATATTGGAAATTATTTGGACACATATGTCGAATACAGTAATCCTGACAACGTAGTATAAAACACATAAGCAGCGGCATAAAAGCAAACTGTAAACAGGCCTTTCACAAAATGTGTGTCTGTTAAGAAATTTTGAAAAAAATAACGATTTCGAAATTACTTGTCATAGAACGAACACGCCGTGCAATCGCCTCCAGCGACAACTGCTGATCATGCGACTTCTGAGAGAGTATATACATATCGTCGGAAAGCCGATAGTAAGTATTTCCGTATTCTTTATATTTTACGTATTTGATTGGGCAGGTTTGAGTTTATTATTTGAGAGCCTAAGTAAAAAGGAATGTGTTAACATAACCCTTACCTGTTTAGTTGCGAACTTTTCAAGAAATTCGTTAGAATGTGGTAAAAAATCAAAGCAAATTCACCTCTCTCTCATTCAAACTTAAGTTTAATAGGATTAAGACAGAAGATAAATATGAAAAACATTTTATTGAAATATTTAATCATTTTTCTTCGGTTATTCCTATTGACAACATCCCAAATAAACATAAAAACAATTGTATCAACGTTTAAATTCGATTGGGTTTTCAAAAACGCCTCTGCTAAGACAATGGAAAATAGCATGATGATATATTGACATTAATCCTTGACCATATTCGATAAAGCCGTCAGATATTTTGATCACAAAACAGTACGAAACATTTGGGTACAAACAAACTATACCCCGAACAAACAGATTTGGTTACGAAAAAATATATGGGTACGAATAAATATGGGCACGAAAAATATGGGTACGAAAAAAAAATTTGTTTTCGAAAAAAATTGGGTACAAAAAAAAAGTTGGGTACAAAACAAAATTTTGGTACAAAACACAAATTGTGTACGAACAAACACTTTGGGTACAAACACACATTTGAGGGTACAGGGAAGTAGTACCCATTCAGAGAAACTGTGAGGCGGTTAACATTCTCGATCAAATCTAAAAATAACTACGTTTGGGGTTTTTCCAGCGTCACATCGTTTGAAGTGCAACCTGGGTGTTTCGTGACTGGTTCCTGTCCCCAACCTTTCGAAAAATTTGAAAGAGGCCGGAAACCAAGCTGCCTTTACTTTTATCAGTGATAATCAGCAAGGTATGTCGATTGGAGAAAATTCAGCTAACTCAATCGAACTGACTCGGTCTTTTACATAGGTCGCCATTGTGAAGAATTGTTCATGGTATGATAACTTAGACGAGTTGCTTCGCTGAAGCAGCATCGTCGATAAAATAAAAAATCTATCTAGCACGCTTGCTTGAAAAAACAGGTATTATACAAGTTTGTATGCACTAGGCTTAATTATGATTCGGATTTGTGCTTTTACCGATATAAACCATTGTATGCAATAATTTCCTCAGTTTAATACAGTCACTTTATTAATTACCCGAGGTTAAGAAAATTATTAAACGAAATATATAACAAATGTAACTAAACGACAACACAAAACAAGTAGGTGTGAACATTATTTGTCATACATGTGTTTAGCAAATGCTGAAGGATGAACAACTACATCAGGATTTATACATACATATTAACATTTATGGCAAACTTGTTTCATATATATATATTAACATCGTGCAATGACATGTCGTTAGATTTGTTGTCATGTTTGTTTTTTTACAATCCTAGTGACGCCGACCAGGCTTACTTTCTTTAACAGCATCATTAAAAGTGTGCATGTTCTAAAAACTGTCAAATGTTTAAAATGGAATTATTTTAGATCGGGTCACTTCAAAACATTTATATATTGTAATTTTGACTTCATACATGTTTCAATACAACAATCAACAACCATCTAGCAAAAGGAACAACACGAAGGAAACAATACATTTTTTAAATAAGATTGACAGAAAAGTTGACATTGTTGCCTCTATAAACATTTTTATTTTAAATGAAAATATAAAAAAAAAAAATTAACCCAATGTTTCTTATTTTGTTTCTACTCAGTGTTACCGAAGTGGATACACAGCTCATTCAAATAGGTTAATTCGAAATAAAGATAAAATCTTTTAGGAATCATAAAAAAACATAAAATGACATTAAAGTAAATTATAGGAATTATTAACTGTTGAATTGAGCTGAAAAGAATTAACAGGTCAAACGAGTTAACTGAACAATTATCTGCAACTCGTCTTGCTACCAGTTGTTTATAACAAATAGATATTATATTGGATATTTTATCTGACTGTCCCAGTCCTCTAAGCCGAGCGGAACTGTTCTTGTATTAGGATTGGGGATGGTGCTCGTGAGTCGTATGAATATATATCATTGCAGGAAATTAAAATGATCCGTAAAACAGAATTGTGTCTGTTTGTCGTATAAACGAATCTGCACTAAAACTATTTACTTTAGATTTACATCGTAGATGCATGATATACATGCTGGAGAATTCGACTGTTGATGTTCAAATGCATTATTTTTCTCTTTCCGGGATTTTGTTTTAGTATGTTGTTGCTGCATTAACAAATATTAGTGTTAATGAAGTGAAATCACACGAAATAAACAACGGTTGCGATATACACCTATATACACCTATACACCTATATACACCTATAAACGTAACATTATGCGTCGAATGTCACTTTAAGATAGTGTTCGCGTTATTGACGTTAGATCCAGCACGTAATGCAGCCAACCATGACCTTACTCTATTTTTTGTGCAAAATATAAATTAACAATTAAAATAGCTTAGACCAGTGTTTCTAAAATAGCACGTGGATAATATGAGGTCAATGATTTATCAATATGATGTTTTGACATTGTGTATGCGTTCCTGATATTTTTTATAGTACAATTTAGTTTGAAATACAAAATAATGAAACTTTTAGAAGTACCGGTATTCAGAATTTTTGCTAAATCCATATGCGTGCAGCTTTTGTTTTGACACACTATTATATCTCTGAACCATAGATCTGGAATGTGTATGCATCATCATTGTTTTAATATTGAAATAGTATTTTATCTTGCTAATCTATAACATGTTGCAAAAGCCACATGAACAAAAAGCAGACCGAAAATTACACCAATTTTGCATCTGTCCTAAAATAAAAGCAACATATAAAACAAAGCAAACAAGTTCACTTACCTTATATCAAACCACCATGTAAAACAACTAAATGCACCCATTTTGCAGCCTATCTACCTGCAGCCATCTAATAATTAGTAAGCACAGCAATTAAACATGATGTTTTTCCCTGCTGTCTGCAGACAACAAGGATGACTCACTGAACAATAAACAAAAAACACGCGCTTTTCGTGAGAGAATGCAGTACATCAAACACGATTTTCGAACAGTATCTGGACAAAGCAGGCAGAATTTTTAGAAAATCAATAGCCGTTTTCTAAGTACGTGTCGTGCTTGCAGGTTGGTGTTATTTATGTGTGCGTAATCTTAAAAATCATGTGTTTCAATTGTAGTTCAATTTTGAACAACAATCCTCGTTGTAGATCATTATACATTTTTTTCAGATTGCTCCGTGTGCGCTTTTACTCTTATACTTTGTTCAGTTGTCTTTCATCTGTCATTTCAATTTTAAACGCAGAAGATACTCTGCCAAATGAGAGCACTGCAAAAGGGCAGATTGACATGACAAATTCATGTTCCTTCAAATAAGCTAATACCATAAACAAAGTTATGCACCACGAAACGTGCCTTAAACATCATCCACAATACAAAATGCTTTTGAAATCTGAGCAAGGAATAGTCAAGCTGCGTTAATGCTCCGGGCGCATGTAACACAAACTTTTCACCAAGTTCACAGTTTTCAAGGCAAACATGTGCCTTGGCAGCAATATAATATGTTCTGTAGTCGAGTCAACTACACCTGATCTGGGAGGAAGAAAGTACGACTCAAGAGAAGTCATATGGCACTCTGAACGACCAGAATCGAACGGCGACCAAAAAGGAGAACATTCGGATGTAATAATATCATGTTTATAATACTGCAGAACGTTATATTAACATTATTCGATGTTCAGTTCCATTATGAGATTGTGTTATTAAATTAAACATAATTTGAGAAATTAGAAATTATTTAAAATGTTTATACCGTTGTTATTACAGTGTGCATTCACAAATAGCCAGGCAAAACAGTTTCAATTATTATTTTGTTTGTTTCACAGTTCCGTGTTAGGAATCAATGCAAAGATAACTAAACTAGAATATGTTTATTAATGTGTAAATGTATTGATATTGTACAGAGCCAAATAGTGTCATAAATAAATTCGAATCCGCAAAAAATTATATTTGAAATATTACGAGTAATCATTTGCCCAGTTGTTCTCCGGCTAGAGCAACTTTTTCATGTTATTCATCTTCTACGCAGTACACATTTCAAGTAAACAGTTTTTATACATAATAATACGTATTGTGTTATAATTATAAAATAAAACAGGACCGGTGAAATTAATGCATGTACTTATATAATGTTACAGGTGCGGTAAGATGAAACATGTCATGAAATTAGAAAAAATGCTTCAACAAAAATCGGTGTTCATCAAAATAATTGTTTTGCTGCAGGCTTCACTATTATTTTCTTTTATTTTTTTCGACTCTCTGAACTGCATCCAACGTCAGTCAGGGCCACACCCTATCCATTGTATTTCATATATAAAAGCCATGCTTGCCGATTTCCGAAGCATTGTGGCTTGCAAGACTCTTAAACAACTTGAACATGCATAGGATCGCTGGTACCATCTTGCCGCGGAGAAAATGGTCATCATTGATGACACTCGCGTTCATTCACATGTGTGTATACCTGTTTGCCAATTGTGAACAACAGCTCGTTCATCACATTCATGGTACTCTGAAATACAACATTTGTTCAGATGGTAAGTCGTTTGTTGTGTTTTTATGGTTTCTGTAAATGCAATTCTCAAAGTCTAATGAAGTAACCTGGAAAGTAAATAGTTCATTTAACAGCGACTTGCCTGACATGACCCAGTGGCTTGAGTATACATGCACAATAGTACGCCAGTATGCTCGTGTTGGTTTGTAAACTTGTATCATTCGAGTTTGTTGTGTTAAGTATTATCTCATATGAGGATCAGCAATTTTGTTCAAAATCTGTAAATAATAACGGAAACTAATCATGCAGCTGTTTATGCCTATATGACAAGTTTTGTTATGCATACGCAAATAGTCCCGCTACCTGTCTGTCTAATTTTTTAAGAACTTCATAAAAGTTTTCACATAAATTATGATAAAAGTTATTATAAAAGTTATAAAGTGAAATTATCTCGGAAAAAAACACGATCATGAAGCATTAAGTAAAGAAGGAAAAACTTTTATAAAAATCAATAAGTATCAAATACCGACGTAGGCATACTTATTTTTATTTTTTTTGTAAACAATTTTAAGATGGCCGCTCGTTTTTCTCGTTTTGATTGCAATAAGCGTATTTAAAGGTTGAATTGTAGAAGTATCATTTAGAAAACAAAATACATGTAAACTACAGTGTGTTAGTAGAATATTAATAAGATAATCGTAACAATAAAGCTTTCATATACTAGTTTAAACGTTGATTTGAATAAAACATGTACATACTTTCTTCGACCGACTTGCCCCTTTTCCATGTTGGAATAAAGCCGATAAACTGTATGCATATGAGTGGCTTATATCAAGTATACAATTTTCGATTGATCATATACATGAATTTAAAAAAGAAACTTCGAATTTATTTTGCAGCAACATTAAATGCTGTACTTATAATTATTAGCGTACATTTTCATTTATGTTAAGAAGCAACTGTTTATACTATAACGTGGTTTCTTTAATTGCACTTATTGTAAAACATGTTGAAACCGATACACTCGACATATAAATTTTTTATGAAAAAAGAATTCTAGTCAAACAGAGCGAAAAAGGGTAAGGACGGTCGAATGAAAAGCCGAATATGATCGAAAAAAGCCGGTGGCCATTTAATAAATTATTTAGGATACACTAACTTTCGCTAAATTTTAAAGACATTTGAATTTGTGTTGTACACCAACATATGGGTTAACATCGTAATTTGAAAAAAAAAACGTACGAGATATTGTGTTAAATATGTGTGTTCCATTGTTTTTTTCCCGCTTATTATTTGTGGTATTTGTAAACAGGTCAACGGTTTGTTTTTGTTATTTAGCAATGGCACAGGCTCACAATGGTTTAACCTTTACAACGAAATTTTACATAATGTTATGTTTCTTTGGGGTAAGAAAATTGAATAATGATTTTATTTGCTTTGCTGATTTTGTTGGACAACTCATTATTCAAACGTTTGGATTATTGATTATTTGATTATCATAAAATCAGTTTTATTGTGTACGCTTGTTTTAGTAATTTGAAGTTGAAATATGCTATATTTAGTTTTTTATAAGTAAGGTTTTATTTGACGGGTTAACCTTAAATAATATTTATTTCAGATACGTGCCCGAAACCTTCGGGACTTTATGGATTGACGACAGTGAGGGTGAACTGCATCAAAACCGATGGTTTGTGCTAATTGACGTGGTTAATATTTTATTTTTAATTAAATATCATTAAGTGACTTGCGCATATTCCAGACATGAATGTATTAAAGGGACCGTCAAACGCAATTGACGAAAAAAGAAAAGTTCTAAATTACCGTATTTTTTACAATTATTAGTTTATATTGAAGACAGTTGTTAAGTTTTCATATTTTCATTATATTCGGTTATAAATTTTACTGGTTACAGGTACCAGGTAACTAACAGTTAAAAAAAATAGCACAGGTAGATTGATCATCATCGTCACGTGGTAAACCCGGGAATGCAAATTGTGTATGCGTAGTTAATTGTATATATTTTATATAAAAATGATCAATCTACTTGCGTTATTTATAGTTTGTATATCGTTATGTCACCTATTTTCTCGATGTACTTTCGATTTCACATCGCGAAATTTTATTACCGAATATACTGAAAATATGAACATTCAAGTAATGTAATATACCAGTCGTGATATTTTAATCAATATAAACTAATAATTGTAAAAAATACGGTATTTTAGAACTTTTCTTCTTTCGTCAATCGCGGTTGACTATCCCTTTAAAATTAGTCAAATTACTGAAGGCAAACACTCTATAAACATACCTCGGAAAATAGCATCTTGATGTGTTATGTTTTATTAGAACATACTTGTATAATGCAATATAATTTACTAGTTTGATTGTAGTTGAATACTACTACTTTAACCGCGCACATTCCAGCATACTTATTTTAAGTTCAACTTACTTAAGCAATAGTAGCTTGATTTAATATACCTTTAATACAACATGATTGTATATTATAACCATTCTGAAAGAAACAAAACACGTTACTGTAATGTGTAGTAATGTGTATTATAAAATACCAAGTAATTGGCTTGAAACAATTTTGTATTTTAGTGTGGCTATTGCAAAAAAATATATTTCTATGAATTCAAAATAATTTATACTGCAAGTGTAGTTATTTCGAATGTGTGAGCACTATCATTGTATCAATCTTGAAGGGTACAACTACAGCGTTATACACTTTTCTATAATTTCAGGAATATTTAACTGCACTCTTCCAGAAAACGATTGCGCGTACTTTATATATGGACACGTGCATGCTAAGGACAATTGCAAACGTCAGTCATACTGTAGAGGAAATGTCAGCCCGGCTATCGTCGATTTAAGCTCAAGTTCGGCGAAAATCGGGGATTTGACTACGATGAAAATGACGTTGAAGGGAACACATGACGCCATTGTTCCCTATTTTAGCGTACACTGTCCGTATCAAGGCTTCAATGATAGCGTCCAGATCTTTGCGCATGTCTATCGATGCTTTTGACCCGGTACATTTTCTGGTTAATTGACCGATGTGTAACCATACATACTATTTAGGCAAAATTAATAAATAATTGCATGGCGGACACAAATAATTGTTTATTTTACTATTGCTTGTTAAGAGAACGCCACTTTTTGACATAAAACTTAATAGTTGTAGCAGTTTTTCAATTCTGATTGTAGAATTCAAGCATATGTCTGATTACAGAAGCATCCGTTCGGAAAACGCCAAATGAATGTTTCACATGTTATATGGCACTTGGCGCACAGCGTATCAAGGGTTTTATTTTTTTTAAAAAGATTTTGTGTTTGGTTTCGCTCATTTGTTTACTGCATGATTACATAACACTTGCTGATCAGTTAGCTTTCATTTTTAGAAGAAAATGCTAGATTGTTTTGATATGAATCAAATTTCTATACAATATATTGGAGTCATCATGTACTAGACGATATATGTTTAAATTGTTTTTAGTTAAATTAATTTAATTTCATTAGTTAAAAAATATGTCAACGCATTTGTTTCATATTCAATAAACCGTTTGCAGTGAAAATTGTTGTCTTTCTTATATAGGTGTATGTTATTTTATTTAAAGTGCAAACTTTTATTGTTTCGAAAGTCAACATTTATAGTACGTTTGTGCTTTAGCAGCCATACATACAGTTAAAGGAAACATTGTCTTCTAACTCTTCTGTTCTTGAATGAAGTAAAAGTATACATTCATTAGTATATTGAATAATGAACATATATCATAATGCGTACCGACGTTTTACTATCGAGACAAGACAAAACGCAAAGGAATTTTTCATATGCATGTGTGTTCATGTTGTAAAAGTTTATTGAGTACACATGCAAAAACACATGTGTAGGTATTCCACATGAATGAATGTACTGAACAAACATATGGCGATTGTTATCATTTTACGTATCTGCGGAAACTATTTTAATTAGTTCAGTGGTTTAAATAAACATATAAAATAAACACATACAATGACAGTTAAAGGAAGGGGAATGAGTGGTTGACCACTGCTGAGCGATACAGGTAACCAAAATTCTAAAGCATGGGCTTTATGTTCATATAACAAAACATGTAATGTTTGCGAAAAATATTAAATATCGTGTTAAAACATACACAACGAAGCTCAATATTATTTCTGCGCTGTTACAGTATGCTATATGCTATACAATTAAAGCAGTATATTCTATGTGAGACATGATACATTTAAAGGACAATAAACGATGGCATCAATATACAACGCTTGAAAACAATGCTGCTATAATATGCTATTTTCATCATCACTATACTTGCAGGTCGATAGACAGTATTCCTTGACATTTACAACTGAACAACAAAGCTTTGAATAATACACTTAAGTACAAGCATATAAATTTTCGATAATGCACAGTCACACTGTATCATGTGGTATTACGTCACAAACGGCAATTGTCGCTCCAGACAAACCAGCGCAGCTGCGAAGTCAGGAGCTGTCATGTCCACTAAGTTTACGAAACCTTGCGTATATATATATATAGTGTTACGTATGCATGGGTATGCAGACTGACATCAATCGACATGTACGAGGGTCGTTTTCAGCATAATATCAATTTGCTAATGACCAAGATGATACAACATACCATTTCTAACAACCTGCCTAGGCTAACCAATAAAAACTTTATGATACACGTATAAACATTATTCATTATTTCTTTTCTTTATTCATTGAAAGCATATAAGTATACATACATGTTTTTTTATTAGCAAACAATGTTTTAACAAAGTATACAGAAACAATGTCTGATAAAGTTTTTGACCTTGATGCATGACATTTCTATTAGTGAAAATAGTATGTGATCTGTTATGTATAATCAATTATCTTAAAAGAAAAAAAATTAATAAAAAAAATGAAAAAAATAAACTAACATCAGATTGAATAGTATATAAGTGGACAAGCATTATAAGAATTAAATTCGATTCCATTTTTGTTCAAAGGTTTGCAATGTGTCATTACTGAGGGCAATTTCTTTTTCAATCTGGATTTTTAGTTTAAGACTATGGATAAAACAATTAAAATTTGGTATTTGTTTTCTGTACTTCATATTAAAGATACACTATTTCATAATTATAACAATACATTTTACAATATTATTACCGTCTATTGATTTAAATGAGTTAATTCCGAACCTAACCCTTAAGAAGGATAATTTAAAGTTTAGTTGTTGTTGTTCAAGAGAGGATGCTAACTGATTCAACAAAGGCTGGACGTATTTGCA